>NC_030859.1:13191688-13212738 GCF_000208745.1 Theobroma cacao | reverse complement strand
GGAAGGCTCTCCTCCTAGACACATTACAAAAATTTACACAATTCATCACATTGATGCTAAATCACTATATAATTAACTTAAATCCTATACTAATGCATGGTATGAAATGCAATAGCCTAAAACGGCTTAAACGCGGTATTAACCTATTTTTGGCACTTTGCCCGATAAATTGCTAACGCGCTCCATTTTAGCTCTAAATCATCCCATTCTCTCTCCAACATTTCTAACCATTAAATATCAGCCAATAACCTTCTAACAACAACAAAATAAGCTCACTCCCTTCCTTGGAAAATTCGGCCAAAAATGGGACATTAACTTGGTAAATTTTCTACTTTGTTTTTCTATCACATTTAATCATTTTTCATCATTTTCTCTTCATTTCTCTTAGAATAAATTTCAGATCATCATCATTGTACCTCGTTGCAGATTCAGCCAAGGATGGGTATTGTGAAAATTTCATGCTTTCTTGCCCAACTTAATTTCTATACACATTTAACTAACTAAAACTACCAATTTAACTAAAAATCAAAACCTAAAAATTCCAAAATCTCTCCCCTAGAATTTCGTCCAGCCCTTGATATCACTTTTTGATCTCTCTCCTCAAGCATGCTAAATGGAAATAAAGGCTTAGGAAAGGTAGAAATCAAGCTAAAGTCGAAAAATCTTACCGTTAGACGCGTAAACGGTCGAAAACCGCGAATTCCCCTTTGAATTTTCTTGTTTCTCTTTGGTTTTTCTTTTTTTTTTCTTCCTTTCCTCTCTATTTCCTCTCTTGTTCTTCCTTATGGCCGGCCAGCACTTAAAATGGGGTTTAAATGGGCTGACTTTTCATTAAAATAATATTATTTCATTTTTTAAAAATGCCACGTGTCACTTTCCCATTGGCCCATTTTTAAAATTTCATCCATTTGTTTCCAAATTTTCACCATACACTTGTCCCATACATCCATAGCTTAGATAAAATTCTCAGACTTATCCAAAGTCTCGGTGGAGTAATTTTTGAGATTTACACTTTTGCCCCCGCAAAAGTGAAAAATTACATTTTTGCCTAAAAAACTGAAAAATTGCCCATAGACATATTTTTCATCCCTTATACTTATACCATTCTCCAATTTGTCAAATTTGATCTAAATTCTCTCAAAATCTCAAATTTTGTCCGCTGGTGGTAAAATTACGATTTTACCCCTACACTCCAGAAATCACCAGAATTAAACTTTTTCACTTCCTATCATTAAATTATACTCCAAATAGTTAATCTTGATCAAAAATTTAACTCCATTATCAAATTATTATCGTATGTGGCAAAATGATGATTTTACCCCTAAACATCAAAATTTTCAATTTTACCCCTAATGAACCCTCGAACTCCGAACAATCATTTTTAGTCATTCCTAGACTGTAAAATATTAAATTTCATCCTACGATTCCTATTTGAACTAGTTCGAGGTTAAATCAACTCAAGTGTACCATTAGGTACAATACCGAGTTTCGTCTATTCTTAGGACTTTCTTAGCGTAATAACATGCTACTTAGTGCATGTATGTCATGACATGTGTTTATAGGGTCGGGTTTTACATTAATGCTGCTAAATCTCTTTAAAGGTTCTAAGATTATTCTTTGCAAGGGTTATTGAGTTGTTATCTACCAATTTGATAGTCTTATTAGAATTTTTTTCGAAACTTAAAAAACCAAGTGGAATAGTTGTTGGAGAAGAATATGTCAAATGTTGCTTCTTTTTTTTTTATCAAAGGCATCAAGAATTTTTATTCAAGGGCAGTTTGAATGCTGTTATTAACTTAAAATACTACAACTTTATAAGCTCATGATTTGATTTGTTCATCTGTTTTCATATTTCCTTTGCCTATTTGTTCCCTTTTTACCTGCTGCTTGCATTTTGATTAACATATACTTAAGAAATAGCATTTAGTAAAGGTCATCATTAAATTTTCATAATTCTTTGGTTTGCTTTTATTTATTTTATTTAAAATTACTTGAAAACAATAATTTCTAATTTTTAATACTTAGAGGACATATTCATATCACACTTATTAATTGCAATCTAATATTATTTACTATTTATATTCTCTTATTTTGCATGAACTTGAATATATAGTATTTAGCCATCTCTTTTATACATGAATGTTTAAAATACAATAAATATCCATCCAATTCATTGACCAAAAGTTTTTTTTAATTCTTTGGTTTGCCTTTATTTATTTCAGTAAAAAATACTTTAAAACAATAATTTTTTACTTTAATTGGATATTTATTGGAATTTAAATAATATTATTTAAACATGAATGTTTAAATTCCCATAAATATTCATCCAATTCATTGAACAAAATAAAAATAATAAAAAAAGTCTACTCATTTCTCAATATATACATAGTACACAATTATCATTGAATAAACAGATACACTGAATTTATAAACTTTTTGTCATTCATTATATATATATAAAAGACAAATACTAGTACAAATTTGACAATATTCTTCTCATTTTGTTGTTTTTGACATCTTTGCTTTCAATGATCAGCCCCTCAACTGTCATTAGCCTCTCTTTTGCTTGTTGGCTAGCTTTTGTTTCCTCCCCTGTCGAGTTGAATTCTCTTTACTGTGACGATACATAAAGGAAAAGATTGCTTTTGCATTTTTTTGGTAAGGAAAATGCTTATTTTTCTTTCAGATCTATTTTTGGAGGTGCAAATAAATATGAAAACCTTGATGAAAGATTGAAATTTTCTTTTTCATGCCCACCCAAAAAAATTTTTGTTTCCCCAATTGGTGGGAAAAAAAACTGCCAATAAGTGATAGATAGTTAGCTTTAGATAATCCATTTGAAAGTAAAGTAAAATTGGGGAGAATAATTGCATTGATCACCTCGTTTTTGTGTTGTTATTTATCATGAGTAATTAGTAAAGAGGGGACTACTGAGAGGGCCTAATGTATCTCAAAGTAGAAATCCATCACAATCAAGCTGAATTTGGAGCCTTGATTAACCATTAGCCAAGGGGAGTCACTATCAAAGGCACGATAACACCAAACATGATATCTACCTTAATTGTTTTGCCTAACGATTCAGATTTTGCCATTGTTGTGGCAGAAAAAGGTACGATTAGAAATACTACTTTTGTCTTAACAACTGAAGACTTAATGCTAGAAGAATCACCAGCAAAAAATCAAAAATCATGTGTGTTAATTACATTACTTTATAAATCTTTTATTAATTCAACTTAAAAGCCTATCAAAATTAGACACTAAATAAGTTTTATCTTTTCATGTATACAACAGGTCTAGCAGAACGCAGCACAACAATAGAAACCAAACAAATTGGAAAAAGACATATCTCACAATCATCTAATAGTGTGATCATTTTATTTGACCAAAACAGGAACCCTTTTTCTGACAATTTGATTTGTTTATGGTGTTTTCTTTCAATTATTTTGTTGTCTCTTTTACTTAAGAAACTGTTACTACTATATATGCTACTAAAATAAATTTATCCTTTACCAACTTTCCAATGATTGAAATCAAAATAAATAATTATTTACAATTAATATCAATTTATCTTTTTCTCTACAAACAATTTATCTTTTGAAGGTTTCAAATTGAAATCTAATGCAACATAATCTATATTTCTTATGACATTTTCTGTAGTGTAGGTACAAGTATCATCCTAATATATATTAAAAGTAATTTGACTATTTGTGATTGTTTGCCATCACCTTTTTGTGACTATTATAACAATAATTGGTAAAATCAGTTTGGTGAATGGTGGATTAGACTCAGACATCATCATATTTAATTTTGCCAACTTGCCCAGAACTTTACAGACAAGTTGGACATCTTTGATAATTCAAAGTGATAATTAAGACTTATGTGTAAAGATTATGAGTAATTTTTTTATTTATTTTATATCGTGTTATTCAAAATTCAGATTTGAAATTTTTAAAATGGTATTACAAATTCTAATTCCGAAGTTTTTTTTTTTTGAAAATTGTCAATTTATTCTCTTCAAATATTTTTACAGCATGGAATTGAAAAAATTAATTACGCAATTTGGGTGGAACAACTTAAATATTCTTGTAAGATATATAGTAAGCACTAATAAAAAAGTTTGAATCTTTTGTTTACCATTATTAATCAAAAAGTTTCAATAAATTAAATTTTTATTGAATACTATTAACTATAAAGCATCACTATTTTGTTTTTAGGATTCAAAATGTGGAAAAAAATATTATATAAAAGTACCATTTGAGTCAATTTTAACAAAAATATTAGACTCAGACATCATCATTTTTAATTTGGCAACTGGCCAAGAGCTTTATAGACAAGTTGGAGATTTTTGGATAAATATCTCAGAAGGAAAGTGTCATTATCCTTTCTTACTAAGTATGTCCAAACTTTAAAATGACTTTGCACTTTTTGTACAATTTTAATTCCTTTTCACCTATTTAAGAATTTAGTATGTGATGGTACATAAAACAAACCTAATTACCTTTTCAATGTAAAGAGAAGTCTTTTCTTTGACTCTTTTCTTTATCATTTTATTTTGCCAAATATATTTGAAAAAGCATCACATTCATAAAATTTGACATAATGGGTTAATTTGGTAGGTATTCCAATTGACTTGTGAAAGGGATTTTTTACTATGAAAGCAAAAATAAGGTGTTTGACTCTTTAAATTTTAAGATTTTGAATTTAAACATGAAGTTAATTTGAAGTTTTTAAATCAAGTAATAAATTAAGTGAGTGTTTGACCCAATTTATGAAAGAGTTTTTTTTTTTTTTACCGGAAAGCAAAAGTAAGATGTTTGGTTTTCAAAATTTTAAAAATTTTGATTTATGTGGGAAGCTCATTTGAACTTTTAAACAAAATTATAAATTAAAATTTCTTCAAAAAGTACTAACATATAATAAGAAATATTTAACGAGATTTCTCTATATTCTCACTTTATCTTTCAATAATTCATAAAGTTATAACAATTACATTTGTTTGAAATTCATTTTTTCTTTTGATTGATACTATTTTATTATTTTTAATTAAAAATTATTTTATTTTATTTTTCATTCATTCTGAAACTTATGCTTAAATTAGAATATTATCAAATAATTTTTTTACATCAGCGGCCTTAAGTTTATCTAAATATATTTTAATTTCTTTTTACTTGAACAACACTCTTTACAGAAACTCTAGCTAAGCTAAATTGGCTCTAAAAGTTTTCCAACAACTTTATCTAAAGATAAACAATAAAGTATTTAATAATTTTTTTTAAGTCTCTCGTTTTATTGTTTAAAGTCTTTACTTATTTATTTGTATTTCAATTTTTGTGATTTTTTTTTTTTGAATTTTATGGTTTGGAGAGGAGAGATTCAATCTGCACTTTTTTTAGCAACGAGTTACATACACTTATAATTAGTATTATCATAACATATATAGTAAGAATTATTTAAACAGTTTGAGTTTATTGTTTAAATTGTAACATATGTATATATGTATATATATAAATATCATGTATTTAAAAGTTTAATAAGTTTGTTATTATTAGAACAATAATTGGTAAAATCAGTTTGGTGAATGATGGATTAGACTCAGACATCATCATTTTCAATTTTGCCAACTTGCCAACAACTTTACAGACAAGTTGGACATCTTTGATAAATATCTCACCCACGTATAGCTTCTCCCTTCACACTTCCAAATGCCTCTCAACTTTTTTACAATTTGTATCTTTTTCCATTTACTTAACAATATATGCTGTAATCAGTTAAATTCACAACGACACGTTTGATTTACAGAATAAAATAATTATTTTATAAAAATAAAAAAAATAATTATTATATAATTAATTTAATTAATGAAATAAAATAATTATTTTAACATTATTTCAATATATTAAATATAAATGTTTAGAGATTGTATAAAATAAAATAATTGAAACTATTCAAAGTGATAATTAAGACTTTAATATTCTTGTAGGATATATAGTAAGCACTAATAAAAAAGTTTGAATTTATTGTTTACCATTATATATGTATGTTTGTATATCATGTATTTTTTTAGTTCATAGTATTCAATAAATTGAATTTTTATTAAGTACTATTAACTAAAAAGCATCACTATATTGTTTTAGGATTCAAAATGTGGAAAAAAATAACAAATTAAGTGGATTCTCGACCCAACTTATGGAAGAGTTTGGTTCTCAAAATTTCAAAAATTTTTAATTTATGTCTGAAGCTCATTTGAATTTTTAAACAAGATTACAAATCAAAAATATAATCAAATTGATAAATTTTTACTTTTAATAATAACTATTAATTAATTGAGGTGCACGCTCTTTCTTTTTCCTTTGTTTTTTTTTTTTTTGTTGCCCTCATGATCGCTATCATGGATATGATATCCTAATCATAGCCTAAATATATATTGAAGAAAAGCAATGATATAGTATTATCAAGTAGAGATATCCAAAGACCAGACTAGTCGCCCAAGTATGACCTTTTTTTACCATTGTATGACCTTTTTTTTTTCTTGTACCATTCAATCACTCTAAAATATTAAAATTTATATGTAAATAATCTTTTCAATCGATTTAATGTGAATTTCTTTTATCTACTCAATAATCTATCAATTTACATTTTGTTTGCACCATTTGTGTTATTTAGCAATGTGAACAATTAATTATAAACACATGGTGTGCATATGCCTATATAAAAATGAATTTAGTGAGAAATACACAAAATTATTTTTCTATATAAGTAAAAGGAGTTGATATGTTTTAATATATATTTGTTGATTTGGGGGAACAAAGGATGCAAACTTTATTTTTTAAGTGGGAATACATAAATTTAACATTGAATCAAATGTTAGAGTGTAACATATTTTAACATTATGTTATGATTTATAATTGTTCTAATTTTTTGAATAAAATAATTTCATTTAATTTGAAAATATAAGCTGACCTAATGTGCGGAGTAACCTAAATAC
This sequence comes from Theobroma cacao, assembly GCF_000208745.1. NCBI lineage: Eukaryota > Viridiplantae > Streptophyta > Magnoliopsida > Malvales > Malvaceae > Theobroma > Theobroma cacao. The sequence continues at coordinate 13,205,753 of NC_030859.1, read as the reverse complement.
GTAGTTATTTGATTCAAACTAGTTGGAAATAAAAAATATCTATAACAAAAAACAATTATATGATACTTATGTACTAAAAATTTATATAACATGTAAAGATCCATAATTTGAAATGTTTTGAATTGAAAACTAAATATATGCGATTGTTATCTCTAAATTATTTATTTATTTATTTGAAAATATAAAAACTTTCTATAAATTATTTATTTATAAATGAAAAATTTTATTTTGAATATATGATAATCAATTTGTTTTTAATTGAAGATGGAAGATTTAAATTTTATCTTTTAAATAAAAATTATGTACTAACTAATGAGTCAAATCTTTCAATACAAGTGACGGAAATTGTTAATATGTATCTTCTTTATTATTGAGATAAGTTAAAATTATAAGGAATGAGGAATAGTAGCAGACTAGTAGTGCTTTGGAGGAAAATAATTACTTTGGACTTGCTTGAATTGAATGGATTAAAAATTATTATTAAAAAGAAATTGGGAAGATGCAGACGCAGAGAGCATGAGAGTTTTAGTGGTCACAACTCAGAAGAAAAATCATAAATGATAAAAGAAATGGTACTAGTAGTAAAATATACAGCAACCGATTCTATCTGGATCAGCTTCAGTTTGCCTTCGCTTTGGTCCGAGTGTAGCAATTACACTTAAATTCAGATCTATAATCTCTCTTACAAATCTCTCTTACAAATCTCCCTTTCTCTCTCACCAACCCAACATAAATTTTCTTTTTTTTTCTTTCCTCATGGATTCCGTCTCTCTTTCCCACAATGAAACAGTCACCAAACCTCAACCTCCTTCACTTGTTTCACTGAAAAACCATTGCCACTCAAACTAAAGGCTTTAAATTTATATTCAGACAGTGGAAACTGAAAATGGGTTGCTTTAGAATTGCTTCAGTTGTGTTCCTACTGGTTGTAATAAGCATGAGAAGTTGATTTTCTTTTTTTCCTGTCCAGAAAAGCTTTTTGTTTTTGTTTAGAAGGAGATAAAGAGTTAGGACATATATTTAAAAGGCAAAACAATGATATCAGCCGGGATAAATTTGGTGATGACAGTGATAGGATTCACAGTGAGTACTATGTTCATAGTGTTCGTTTGTACACGTCTGGTTTGCGCTCGGATTCAGCTCAATGCTTCTCGGAGATCCTTCCCTGTTGCTTCAAGATCTGATCTTAGCATAGTGAGTGTTTGTTCTTCTTTTCATTCTTTGGTTGAAATTTTTTTTGGCCTTTTTGTTTAATTCCTAAATCTCCACAACTGGGTTCTGTTCTGTTTGCCTTGTTTTTTTGGGTTTTATTTGCAAATCTGTTTTTTGTTGGGTATTCAGCATTACTGATGGAAAAGAATGATTTTCTAAACAAGATTTTGTTTTTTTTTTTTCAATATAAACATTTCTCTTTATTTTTGAAAATTTTCATAATTGGTACTTTTTTTATAACTGGAATTTGCTTTTCTTTTTAATAGTTGGAATCTGATTGTTAGTGGGTAATCTGCATTAGTAATGAAAGGAGGGGTTTTGTGGGTACTGAAGAGAAGTTTTAAGTTATTTATGTAGGAATTAGGAATTGGCTTTGTTCTTTCTTTGTAAGTGGTGTTTGATACATACTGTTAGGATCTAGCTGCTTTCGTTATCACTTCTGTTGTTTCTCTTTCAGGAATTTCTTACCTGAAATTTGAAATTCCTACATAAATTATAGTTGAAATCGTTTACTTCTGCATTTAAACTTTTAAAATGGGTTCCACAGAAATTTTGTAGAACTTTTTGGGGCCAAGGAAGAGTTGAGTTTATTGCCAGCTATGTGGTTTAAGTTTCATAATTTTTTTCTTCAATTTTCTCTGAATTGAATTTCTGTATTAAAGGATTTTGGCTTTTATGCTTTAATACTTTTGTTGATATGTCAACTAAAAACTAGAAAACAAAAGAACAGGAAAAGAAAGAGGAGAAAGAGTTTGTCATTTAAGGTATATGAATGGGTATCAGTACATGATGCGAGGCCATATAATTACACTAACCAGACAGAAAAGAAAATTAAAGCAGGGGGAAAGTTGATAGTAAATTTGAGTCATTTCATGTTCTTCCCTGTTTACTATTATTGCATTCATCCTTTATGCCTTGCTCCTTACTCCTCATTGATGGTGGATTTTGTATGGTTCAGCTTGAACGGGGTTTTCATGGTCTTGAGCCTGTTGTTGTTGCCAACTTTCCGACAAAGAAGTACAGTGACGAGTGCTTCTTAGCTACAGAAGATGCTCAGTATGTTCTCAGAACCTTGCTTCCTTCTGAAAGTACTGTGTTTTTCTTTATCTTATAACTTTACTTATACCATGTAGACAATTTTTCTTTCATTTTCTTTTCATGAGAAGAGTGTTGCATGCATAGGATTTGCAGGTGAGTAATTAATTTTCTGTGTATTAATTTTTCTAGTCATAGTGAAGGTGTGGGCATTGATAATGGCCATAAGAAGCAGTGTGTGCATCACTCCATTTTATTTGTGAGCTTAAATTACTACTAAAGTGTAATGCCTAATGAAGCAGTATGACAAATTGAAAGATTTTGCTTCAAGGTCATGAAGCATGCATCTGGTCATAAATGTGATAATAAGCATCATCTGAACCTGACTATGGAGGTTGTTCAGATATGGATGCTATTTCCTTTAGTGCACAAACAATAAATAAGTATTTCTTTGTGGTATTTGTCGATATGTGTTTTCTAATTGAATACTCTGATGTTTTGGCTATAATGTTTTTTGCTCTATAATGTTGAAACTTTTATTCTGCAAGAATAGAGTTTAAATAATAATGAGAGAGGAGACAGAGCAAATAATGGGACATCTAGAGTGGAAGAAAAACATAAGTGGAGGAATATGATACTATAATAATCTTGTGGTAGTTGAAATCTTGTGGTAGTTATAATCTTGAGTGGATGTACATAAATAATTTGAATTTCTGGGAAATTTTCAGCATCCATATTTGATACTATAATAATGACATGTTATGGTGAAATATATTGCATGATGAAGGTATTAATTATAATCTCAAACAGTTGGAGATATTTTAGAAATTTTAGATTCAACTGATTTTCTAGTCTAATAAGCTTTTTTTGTTTTGGCTTGAAGTCAGATGTAATGAGCTTAAACCCAGTGATGGTTTATTTTATTCTCTAATTGTGTCTTTTATTTTTTTTTTCACATAGTTCACCAGTCTAGTTGTATTCCTTCTACCAAGGGGCATATAGATGATGGTTTGGAGTCTGCATAATTGATACAAGTATTATAACAATATATTGGTTAGTTGCTAACTTTTTTCCAAAAATCTTAGTTGGTAGTTATGTGATATTGTGAAATGTTACAGCAGCCCGCAGGTAATAGAAAAAAGAGAACAGGCGTTACTGGCATTATACCTTCTGTTGGATTTAAAAGTCCTTAGCTGTTAACACAAATTACATTTATCTGGTAACCTAATTTACTTAGGTATCAGTAGTACTCATTGCACAAATTTCACTGTTGACATAAACACTGACATTTTTTTTTTGGTTTTGCTTATATCTATATGCACTGTGGTCTGGTGCAGTGACCTTAGATAATACAATGGCTCTTATGACTAAGTTTCTGTGACATAATTTTCTCATGCAGAAAATTTCTTCTGTGTTGAATGCCAGAAATTGCAAATTAGTTGTGAGGTTTAGAAATGATATTTGGTGTCTCATATATTCTACACTTGATGCAAAACAGGCATGGAGAAGTAGAGGAATTTGGGGAAGAAACAGATAGAAACGAAGGAAGAAATCTGAACACTGAAAATTCAAATCTTAAAGTCTTAATAACCTGTAACCAAAAACTAGTAGAAACTGAAATTACACAGACACTTCCTTTCTGTCTAGCTGTCCTTTTTCATCTACTGTTTTTGACTAACATCTCTCCTCTATGCCAGTGCAAGATTGCCATGCTTGAATCAAATTTATGTTTTTTGCTGTATGTTGCTGGTTAAAAGTTCTGAGAATGTAAGCAGGAGCTATGGCCCTTTGCCAGCCATATATGCCTCATAAATCAATTTTTGATGCCAAGGTGAATTGGGGTCCCAATAAAAGTAGATTAGAGCTCACGAAGTCAAGACCTTATAATTTGTTCTTTTTTCTTAAATCTGGGATGCCTGGAATGCACATATTGATGGCATCTTTTCTCAATGGCTACACACATGCCGTGTAAATCCTTGGGCTGCTCCTTAAATTTCCCAAATTGTGTATAAATTTAGTTGGCCAAGTGCAAGTTAGTCTTTAAACCCTTGCCACAATCTAGAGAGATATTTTAGAACGTTGGACTTGCCCAGTTTTCCTAGACCTGGATATAGACCACCTTCCTGTGTTCTGTCATGTTTTTCTTTGTGTGCTATGGACATGCCGTATTTTCTAACTTGCTTTGAGCCTCCTAGCATTTTTAATGACTGTAGCCAATCTTGATCCTTCATTGGAAGTGTTCAACTAAAGATTAGTTGATAAATCTTGTCAGAAGATATAGGCAAAAAAGATGGATCCTTGGATTGAGTGGAGCAGTTTTGGCAGTTAAACACTCCCTGGTTTTTTATTTTTCACTGCTTGACAAAATGTTGTTCAGAGTCGTGAAATTTTATCTAGCAAACTTCTGGTTTCTTAATTAATTATTAAAATTAGTTGAATTTAGATTTTGGCATTCTGAAGAATACGTATATTTGCCCCTTTGATGTTTTGGGAAAGAGCTAGCATCATTCAGTGAAAAGATTGGTGAAGAAAATATTCTTGAAAAACTCTTGCCCTTCCTTACCACACATTTTTTATTCATAGACATACCTTTTTTAGAGGTCATTGGTCTGCTATACAACTACTAGGGTCTTAAAAATTTGTGCATAACAATAATTGATAGCTCACTTCTTTGATGTTGACATAGGACATTCTCCACTTTTGAGGGATAAGAAGATGCCTTCATTAAAAGTGGAGGTTATTTATTTTTTATTTTAAATTTGTTTTTCCATTAAACCCAAAATCTAGGTAAGGACCTGCCTCTCTGCTCCTGTAAAAAGGGTTCTTGTTTATCCTATCAAATCACCTCTTATGTTTTCTTTTTTCTAGGGGGTGGGGCGGTGCAGGTTGGACTATTTTGAGAGTTGGATATTAAGAAAAATGTATTTTATGATAATTATATTTTTAAAAATAATTCTCTTACTATCTACGCTGTTATCTTTTTCTGTAGTAGTAATCTTCCTAAAGAAACATTCCCAAATATGTGTTTATAACTGTAGCACTAAGACTATTCCTTGAATGCCATTACAGGCATAGACAACCCCAAAGATAAACATCAGCCAGTTCTTAGTGATGCAACCTAAAGAAATTCCCACGCGTATTCTTTCCACCATAGTTTATTTCTTTGTAGGACTATTTTTGTGATTAATTTCAACTGTAACCTTTTTCTGCATGTTTGATCTGAAAGCGATGCTGTATCTTTTCCTCACAGCTGGAATTTCTGTTGGCATAATGAATGGATTAGCTATGTTCAGTATAAAGTCTGCTTGTTTTTGTCTGAGCCCTTCATTTGCTTGATTTACAACTTACCATCGGTTTCATGACAGGTTGTACAACATGCTAGTACTAAAATTTAGTGTCGTCTTGATTTTAAGTCATTATTATGCTAATATGATCCAGTACGATTAGAAGCTAATCAAAGGATTGAACATTTCAAGATTTTATTTATAGCTTTGTTATATTTTGTGGGCATAATTTCTTATCACATAGGATTTTATTCAGTTATTCAGAGTTTTTCTAATTATTAGTTTTGCTGATTCTACCAAGTATTAAGGTTTGATGAGTAGTCTACAAATTTCAGTGTTATTTAAGTTTATAGTGGCTTTTGGCTAATGGAGATACTATGGATCGATGATATGTCCCTCTTGGTTCTCTCATTTGCTTCCCTGTTCTTTCTCTGTCATTTTCCTTGGTTTCTTCCCTTCTGTGTGATATCAATTTCTTATCTATTTCCCCTCTTTCCTATCCTGTGCCACATCACTGGATCTAGTGGAACATCCACATTGGTGATTTATTTAATCCAAAAGAAATCCTTACTGCAGTTAAATTCTTTGTTACTAGGTATTGAGTTCTATGATACAACTGCTAAAAAACACACATGACAAACTTCTGCCTTGAGGTTCCATATTAGGTAGGGATGGAGCCAGAAAGCAAGTGAAGCTGTTACTGTTTCTCTGATATTAATGGATCTTGTCATCCCTCAAAGATGTCTGATGAGCCAACTTCAAAGGATCTCTCGTGATTTGAGAAATCATTTTTGCTCTATGTTTCTTCTGATAATTCCTAACTATAGTATATATGTCTAATTTTGCATTTGGAAGTGTTCTTGCGTCTCCGACCTTGCTTTGTTGATTTAAAATTTACATATCTTATTTCCTCTCTCTGTGGATAGGTGTTTTTCTTTTGAAATATTCTGAATTTGAAGGGAAGATGAGCAATTCTTATTTATATCATCAATAGTTTGTGTGCTCTGGGATTTTGTACATATTTTCTTGTCAGAAAATTGCTTCTAGCCTCATAATTTATCAAAATCCAGCTACTAAAAATGTCAATTGCTATGTGTGGCAGGTGCACAGTTTGCCTTTCCGAATACCACAGTGAAGATGTCTTGCGAATCCTCCCCTATTGTGGGCACTCCTTCCATATAACATGCATAGATATATGGCTACAACAGCATTCTACATGTCCTGTTTGCCGAATGTCACTGCGGGAATTTCCCGAAAAGAAGCGCTTGATGCAACCCTTGTTCAGTTCAGCCATTCGATCTCATTTTGGCATGGAGTCCTTCAATACACATTCTTGCAACTGTTTGTTGAGAGGGCATGGGTTTCCGTCAAGAGCCCATGACAACGGTGGGATGGGCCCGATTCAAGAAAATTCTTTTGCGTCTGGGGGCAATGGAGCTGAAGTGGGGGAGAACATGTCCCAAATAGCTGAAGGTGATCAAGCCATTAAAGACTCAAGAAGCAAGCGTGTAGAAAGCCCATCAAATCCTTGAATAATCATGGTTGTTAAGAATCTGAGTTGAGTCGAATCAGTTTGTTGATGTATCTAACAAAAGTTGGAAACTATGATTCCACTAGAGCTCCTGCTTTTTTTGGTTTACTGTAAATATATCAAAAGTCAAATTTCGTCGTATCCTTTTTCCTTTCTTCAGCAGTAGCTGGTTTCTAGCAGTTTTGTTAGCTCGGTTGTAAAACTAGCGCTAGTTTAAATTGGTGAATGAGGTGGTAGCTCTCTCTTGTCCTATTCTGTATTCAGTTCATGAATTATTCATTTGGATTCTCCATACCTGCCGCTGGTGGGTGGGTCTCACAGAGCTGATCTCTTTCTGATTCTGTTATGATCTTTGCTTTAGGTTCCATGTGAGGACTTTATGGTGCTCACTGCGTATTGCCCACTTGCTGCCAAGATTGCAGATTCTACGGTGTCATAATCTTTGCTTTGGGCACTCTTGTCAGCTCATATTCTCTACTTCCAGTTAGCTTCAGTTGTTGCCAGATTATTTTATTTTATTGCTTTTTCACATTTGTAATGTTGCCACCTTGCCTTTCCTTGTAAGCAAAAGTCTGAGGTGGATAAGCACAAGTCACTGTAATAATTAAGCTATAAGAAAACAAACTCAAATGGAAGGGACAAAGAATGTCAACGGCAAGAGACAACGGGGACCGCTATCTTTATAAGCCATCAGACATGAAAAGAAAAAGTGAATTTGATCACAAAGCCAGAATGATTGAAGCGTGACAAGCCATAGAAGGTTCATCCGGAAAGTTGTCCCCTCAGGTTTTGTTTTATTTTCGACCTTTTTTTTTTTTTGAAAATAACATTGTTATAAAACCCTATGGTCCTTCCTTATTTTTTTTTTCTTTAAAATTGAAGAAGAGATATTCAAATTCTACTCTTTAGGTAGGGAAACATGCCTCAACCAATGAATTCAATGCTCTAGTGCTGTCTTTATTTTATTTTTTTGCATTCAAATGCAAATTTCATTCACTTTAAGGGGGTGTTTGGTATGTTGTAAGTAGGGGACATTCTCTGCAATATAATTGGGTATAATCATATTATAATGTTTGGTTTGTATAAAGTAAATGGTAAGGTGATCTCATTGTAATGTGATTATAATGAGAGAAGGGAATGTCATTCCTTTCCTTCGCAAAGGAAAGTAACTTACTTTTTGCAAAGGGAAAGTTACATATTTTTCCCCCAAATTGTTCATCCCATTACCTCGACCTTCTCCTAATTTCTCCGCTTCTTTTTCTTGTTGATCGTAAGAACTCTAGCTGCTCACATGTATCAGATTGCCATCATAGGTGTTGGGATTCAAATCATGTTAAGGCAGATCATATGTAGCGGAATATACAAATTTTTAATCACTAAAGTTATAAATCACTTTAATTGAAATTAATCTAGAAAAATTACAAGATAAGGATTTCGACATATACTTGAAAATTTGATGTCTGCTTTCTTTTGGTGGAGTCCTTAGTTTTTCGTTTTGACTTCTTGTAGACCCACTAGGACTTATCAAACCATAGTAATACAATTGTCTTGCCTCTAATAGGGATCCACACAGTGATTTATCGAAATCTCTTCACTAAAAGTGTGTGAGTCAAAGTTTGTACTAGCAAACTCTCAATTTTAAGCTCCTTTGTGTTTCTTTCTTTTGGTTGTGATTCTATCTCAGTACATAAGAAATTAAAATTTAGAACTCTTTCGTACATCCAAAAGGTGGTTAAAGGATCCTTTTATAGAGTAAATTAACCTATTTCATATCCTATAAGGATTAAAAAATGTCTTGGGCTAACTGAGCCCAATTGTATCTTTGTTTAATTAAATAAGTTTAATTAACTTTCAGACTTATGTGTAACTTTGCCCAATGCTTAATCGAATTAAGCTTCTATAAAATTAATAAGATCACATCTAATTGAACTTAAATTAATTTCGACAATTCACCTTATATGTGTAACCCATTAGGTTTCTAATTATGTTGGCAATGAGTATAATTGTAATCCTAAATCGTATTTAGAATTAGATTAATCAAATCTCGATTTAATTAATCCTTAATTCTTTAATTGATCAATCTATACTCATAAATCAAGATTGGTGTCTAGCAACACATTATGGCTCCCAATTATTAGAAAGGTAAATGTGGTTTGACCAACCTAGTTAATGCATTGTTTATCTATGTAATTCAATCCCATCATTATGTATCCCGAAATGAGTAAAGAGCATGGCTCAATGTCTACTCTTTATGTCTTTCCATTGATGTTATTGACCTTGAAATTCGCTTAACGAAGATTCCATGAAAACTCATTTTTTTTTAATACTCATTTTACCTTGGCTAAGGATTTGCATAAGAGCAAATACAAGTCAACTAGTCTACGAGATACTTCCCATTGCTTATCACTTAGGGTGATGATTCTTCTCTAAACAATTCATATACCTCCATATAATTCATGCTATACCCCACAACATCCTTTTTAGGCATATTTGATTAAGACCCAGAGAGATGGAATCAAAATATAACACTCTTTATACAAGATAACAATGGTGTCACAAGTCTAAGAATCATTTATGCAACTGTCACTAGAGAATTATCCCTGTAAATACTTAAGTGAGATACCAAATGGAATTCTCTTATCGGGTCATGTTCAGTGAACTTGTTCTAGCTTGAACAAGCACCCATACGCTTGTTCTAAGTATCCCTATACTAGCAATCATGAGATTGATTGCCCACATAAGTGAGGAACATAATATTTGCTGACCTTTGAGCATTATAGATGCCCCGGTCTCTATAATGCAATGGCTAAGAAAGTTTAGGATATATGCTTTGATGCACACGAGTCTCATAATAGTAACTCTTTACAATCTCTTTGCAAAACATAAGGTTATCCAAGGACTTTATCCAATGAGTGAATAGTAAACTATTTTACATGCGTTGACTTATTGACAAAGATAAAAGAATCTCCAAAATACAAGAAACACAGTTGATAACTCTATGATATAGAGTTATTTTACCAAATTTTGGTTAGCAAAATAGCTAAGTCCTTGTATTTGTAAGTTAATTTAAATAGTTTTTTTTATATTTTTCTTTATTTAGTTTACTGCATTTGAATTATTTTTAATTTAATTAATTTGAGTTCATTTTTAGTTCAATAATCTTAATTTGAAAAATTATTGATTTAGTCTCAATTTTGAAGGTTCTCAAGTGTAAAGAACATCATGGAAGTGACATATGCAAGATAATTAGATACAAAATTTGTTGAGCATGTTACAATCTTTAACAATAACTTTCTCTACCAAACTCCAAATGAGGTGATTCTTAGACCAATGGAAAGCTGAGAGGAAGGGCTACAACTTTACTATTTAATACCTTTGCTCAGTTCCTAGTGGAAGGTGGTAAAAGTTTGGGTAAAAAAGAAAGCACTATAATAGAAGAGAAATGAAAAACAGAATACTTGAGGGCTACGACGCTTAAAATGAGAGCCACGACATTGAAAGGCTTGTGCAGTCAGGTTTTAAGGCAAAACACTTAAGGACCGTAGCTTTCACTGAGGCTTATTCCATAAAAATTATTTTGATGGAAATTTGGAAATTAGGGCACCTTACGCTTATTTAAAGGACTTTTTTAGAGGATTTTAAAGAGAGAATGGAAATAACTTTTTTAGAGATTTTGAGCTAAGAATCAAGCAAGAGATCAAGAGCAATTGAGAGAGATTCGAGATCAATAACGCTTCAATATTAGTTGATTTCTCTCTTTAGTGTTATACTTATTTTCTTGGTTTAAATTCATGGCTAAATTTCTTTGGATATTATTTTACTTAGATATTATGAACTAATTTGTTTTCCTAGGATTATGGTGGGTTTCAACATGTAGTTTGAATATTAGTTTCTCCTTTATTTATCATGAATTGGTATAGTTTTGCTTATTCAAATATATTATTAATGCCTTTAATTGCCTGATCAACAATTAATTGATTTGTGAATCTAATTGAAATTCGACAGAGAGATTTTAGATTAGACTAAGATTTGAATAGTGAATGCTCATGCCATTTAGGTAATCTGATTCGTGATTCGGGTAGGCATACGCCAATTGCCATACGTAGCTAAATTAAGACACTAGCTTATTGAACTTGATTTAATTGATTTCTATAGACATACAATGGACTAATGAAGTTAGGTATTTGTGCAAGCATCTCGACGAAGACTTGTACATAATTTTGGATCTAGGTTAGTAAAACCACCCAAGAAGGTAAATAATTAGAGAAACTAGTATCAGATGAAGTGTTGAATGAACCCATAATCTTAGGTTTTCAGTTATTATCTTTGTCAAATATATTTAATTTTTACTAGTTATTTCAGTGTTTATATTAATTTTTTTAATTAGTTTTTTTGCAAATCTCAATTACTTAAATAATATTGATTCATTATAAAATTTTAGTATCAGTTACTTAAATAAGATTGATTTGTTATAAACTTTTAGTACCTAGTAAAAATTTAGAAACAAATCCCTGTCGGAACAATACTCTACTTCTACTATATTACTTGTTTTGTGATAATGTGCACTTGCATAAAATTTAACAAGTTTTTAGAGCCATTGCCGGGGATTTTGTTTTCTTTATTATTTGCTAATATTAAGTTTTATTTCTTTGTTATGTAAGTGTGTTCCGTCATTGTATGAGGAGCAAAAAGCTTGAAGATTATACCTTGTGATCTAGAAATTGAGAAAACATTTTGTAGACTTCGACTAGAAAATCAACAAGTTTTTGCTCAAAAAAATACAATGGCTGATCAACAGGATAAATAGTAAATCCATGAGTGCATAGTAGCTAAAAATCGTTGCTTAGGGGATTATGCTATCCCATTGGTGCAAGGGATACCATCAAGCATTTAAACGCTAGCTATTCAAGCCAATAATTTTGAGATCAAGCCGGCCATCATCACCATTATTCAAACTTTAGTGCAGTTTGGGGGTTTGCCAAATGATGATCCAAATGGCCATATATCAAACTTCTTGGAGGTATGTGATACTTTCAAACATAATGGTGTCACAGATGATGCAATTTGTTTGAGGCTTTTTCCTTTCTCATTGAGAAATAAAGCTAAGTCATGGTTGAATGCGCTCCCTACTAGTTCAATAACAACATGGGATGATCTTGCTCAAAAGTTCTTTCCTCCGACCAAGACAACGAAAATGAGGAATGATATCACATCATTCATGCAATAAAATGCAAAGAATTACTTTGGCGCTATCCTCATCATGGTTTTTCAAAGTGGCTTCAAGTGTTGACATTCTACAATGGTTTGAGTGGTCATGTTCAAACTACCATTAATGCTACTGTGAGAGGAGCTTTAATGGCTAAATTGATTGATGAGGCAAGTAATTTGTTGGAAGAGATGGTTACGAATAATTACCAGTGGCTAACAGAGAGATCAATGCATAAGAGAGAAGTTGGAGTTTATGATGTAAATGCCTTTTCGGCATTACGTGCATAGCTAGTAGCTTTAACTAAAACACTTAAATCTTTTGGTACTAACTCCATTTGAAGTTCTTTTGTAGCTTGTGAATACTGTGAAGATGATCATGCAAGCTATCAGTGCCCAAGTTTGACAAAAAAAGTGCAATTTGTGGGGAATAGACAACAAAATAACCCATATTCCAACACCTACAACCTAGGGTAGAGGAACCGTCCAAACTTCTCTTGGGCCAATAATCAAAAATCATCCTCAACTTCAAGGCCAACTGCACCTCTAGGATTTCAATAGTAAACAAGGGTACCTAACTCAAAAAAGAAACCAGCTGTGGAAGATTTGCTAAGGCAGTATATGTCACAAACTTACAAGATCATCCAAAGTCAAACAACATCATTGTGAAACCTTGAGACTCAGGTTGGTCAAATTGCCAATTTATTAAACAACAGAGTTCTAGGAACACTACCTAGTGATACAAAAGCAAATCCAGGGAGGGAAGGTGTCACGACCCAAATTTCTGGCCATGACCGGCGCATGAGCCCAATGGACGTAGTCCACTAAGCCCAAGCAAGCCTATTAGTCCGACGTGTTTATCATTCCACCATAAACTGCTAAGTCATTTTTCAAAACTTAGAATCAAAATATTATTAAACATTGCCATCTCATATTAGCATACTAAACAAGTGTATATATAAATTTGTTTACAACATGTATCTTAACAATTACATTAGGTTCGTATATACACAACAAAATAATACTCGACTTTCAGTGGAGGGACTCGGACGAATGTACAGCTACTGAATGTCGAGATACCTACCAAAAGATGTGTACAAGTCTATAAGGACACCTCGTCCTAGTTACCGACTGCCCCATGATCTGAAACATGAAGTTGAAAATGGTGAGTATAAACCCAATGAGTGAACAAGAAAGGGAACAAGCATACCGTAAGGAATCTTTAATGAAATCATGATGCATTCTTTTTCAAAACAATGCAATTTGTTTCTATTCCTACTAAAAAGCCCTCACCAAGCCCTTAATTGATTGATCATTTGAAAATCATAAATTCATACACAATAAACCATTTGAAGAATGAAAGCTTCAGTGATACGTAAGCAAGTCAAATATGACAACGAATTTTCGCTGTAGCGACGTTGGGATTTGGTTATTAGCCAATCGAGGGTTTCTCAACTGGTCGAGGATTTCTCACTAAACCTCCTCCCTTTAAACTTAACTCATTTGATCATTAATGTAGGAAGTCCATGCTTTGATATGGTAGTAAAGAAGTGAAAGATAGGGCAGCAATTGGACAAGATAGGAGACCAAAACAGAAGGTTTTTTACTGCAGTGAGATTCTTTATCGTTGCGGCTAAATTGTAACCCAGAAACAGAAGGTTTCTCGCTACGGTGAAATTTCGCTGATGAAACAGAGAGTTTTTCGCTGCAACGAGATTCTTTTTTTGCTGCAACGAGAAGCTACAGTGACTATCTCGCTGCAGTGAAATACATTCTCGCTGTAGCGAGAACCAGTTCT
>NC_030859.1:13132298-13188106 GCF_000208745.1 Theobroma cacao | reverse complement strand
TCTAGGATTTCAATAGTAAACAAGGGTACCTAACTCAAAAAAGAAACCAGCTGTGGAAGATTTGCTAAGGCAGTATATGTCACAAACTTACAAGATCATCCAAAGTCAAACAACATCATTGTGAAACCTTGAGACTCAGGTTGGTCAAATTGCCAATTTATTAAACAACAGAGTTCTAGGAACACTACCTAGTGATACAAAAGCAAATCCAGGGAGGGAAGGTGTCACGACCCAAATTTCTGGCCATGACCGGCGCATGAGCCCAATGGACGTAGTCCACTAAGCCCAAGCAAGCCTATTAGTCCGACGTGTTTATCATTCCACCATAAACTGCTAAGTCATTTTTCAAAACTTAGAATCAAAATATTATTAAACATTGCCATCTCATATTAGCATACTAAACAAGTGTATATATAAATTTGTTTACAACATGTATCTTAACAATTACATTAGGTTCGTATATACACAACAAAATAATACTCGACTTTCAGTGGAGGGACTCGGACGAATGTACAGCTACTGAATGTCGAGATACCTACCAAAAGATGTGTACAAGTCTATAAGGACACCTCGTCCTAGTTACCGACTGCCCCATGATCTGAAACATGAAGTTGAAAATGGTGAGTATAAACCCAATGAGTGAACAAGAAAGGGAACAAGCATACCGTAAGGAATCTTTAATGAAATCATGATGCATTCTTTTTCAAAACAATGCAATTTGTTTCTATTCCTACTAAAAAGCCCTCACCAAGCCCTTAATTGATTGATCATTTGAAAATCATAAATTCATACACAATAAACCATTTGAAGAATGAAAGCTTCAGTGATACGTAAGCAAGTCAAATATGACAACGAATTTTCGCTGTAGCGACGTTGGGATTTGGTTATTAGCCAATCGAGGGTTTCTCAACTGGTCGAGGATTTCTCACTAAACCTCCTCCCTTTAAACTTAACTCATTTGATCATTAATGTAGGAAGTCCATGCTTTGATATGGTAGTAAAGAAGTGAAAGATAGGGCAGCAATTGGACAAGATAGGAGACCAAAACAGAAGGTTTTTTACTGCAGTGAGATTCTTTATCGTTGCGGCTAAATTGTAACCCAGAAACAGAAGGTTTCTCGCTACGGTGAAATTTCGCTGATGAAACAGAGAGTTTTTCGCTGCAACGAGATTCTTTTTTTGCTGCAACGAGAAGCTACAGTGACTATCTCGCTGCAGTGAAATACATTCTCGCTGTAGCGAGAACCAGTTCTAGTGAAGGTTTTCAAACCCAAGAGTTTCTCGCTGCAGCGAGAATGCCTTTCCGTTGCAACGATGTTGGGATTTGGTTATTAGCCGACCGAGGGTTTCTCAACTGGTCGAGGATTTCTCACTAAACCTCCTCCCTTTAAACTTAACTCATTTAATCCTTAATGTAGGAAGTCCATGCTCAGGTGTGGTAGTAAAGAAGTAAAAGATAGGGCAACAATTGGACAAGATAGGAGATTAAAACAGAAGGTTTTCACTGCAGCGAGATTCTTTCTTGCTGCGATGAAATTGTAACCCAAAAACAGAATGTTTCTCGCTGCGGTGAAATTTCGCTGATGAAATAGTGTTTTTCGCCGCAGCGAGATACCTTTTTCGCTGTAACGAGAAGCTATAGTGACTATCTCGCTACAGCGAAATACATTCTTGCTATAGCGAGAACCGGTTCTGGTGAAGGTTCTCAAACCTGAGAGTTTCTCGCTGCAGCGACCTTAGGATTTGGTTATTAGCCGACCGAGGATTTCTCACTAAACCTCCTCACTTTAAACTTAACTCATTTAATCCTTAATGTAGGAAGTCCATGCTCTATTATGGTAGTAAATAAGTGAAAGATAGGGCAACAATTGGACAAGATAGGAGACCCAAACAGAAGGTTTTTCGCTGCAGCGAGATTTTTTCTCGCTGCGGTGAAATTTAGTTGATGAAATAGAGTGTTTTTCGCTACAGCGAGATACCTTTTTCGCTGCAACGAGAAGCGACAGTGACTATCTCGCTGCAGCGAAATACATTCTCGCTGCAGTGAGAACCGATTCGGGTGAAGGTTCTCAAACCCGAGAGTTTCTCGCTGAAGCGACCTTGGGATTTGGTTATTAGCCGACCGAGGGTTTCTCAACTGGCCGAGGATTTCTCACTAAACCTCCTGCCTTTAAACTTAACTCATTTAATCCTTAATGTAGGAAGTCCATGCTCTGATATGGTAGTAAAGAAGTGAAAGATAGGGTAACAATTGGACAAGATAGGAGACCAAAATAGAAGGTTTTTCACTGCAGCGAGATTCTTTCTCCCTACGACGAAATTGTAACCCAAAAACAGAATGTTTCTCGCTGCAGCGAGATTTTTTCTCGCTGCGGTGAAATTTCGCAGATGAAATAGAGTGTTTTTCGCTGCAGCGAGATACCTTTTTCGCTGCAACGAGAAGCTACAGTGACTATCTCGCTGCAGCGAGAATCTGTTCTGGTGAAGGTTCTCAAACCCGAGAGTTTCTCGCTGCAGTGACCTTGGGATTTGGTTATTAGTCGATTGAGGGTTTCTCAACTGGCCGAGGATTTCTCACTAAACCTTCTCCCTTTAAACTTAACTCATTTTATCCTTAATGTAGGAAGTCCATGCTCTGATATGGTAGTAAAGAAATGAAAGATAGGGCAACAATTGGAGAAGATAGGAGACCAAAATAGAAGGTTTTTCGCTGCAGCGAGATTCTTTCTCGCTGCGACGAAATTGTAACCCAGAAACAGAAGGTTTTTCGCTGCGGAGAGATTCTTTCTTGCTGCGATGAACTTTCGCTGATGAAATAGGGAGTTTTTCACTGCAACGAGATTCCTTCTTCGCTACAACGAGAAGTTACAGTGACTATATCGCTGCAGCAAAATACATTCTCGCTGCAGCGAGAACCAGTTCTGGTGAAGGTTCTCAAACCTGAGAGTTTCTCGCTGCAGCAAGAATGCCTTTTCGCTGCAACGATGTTGGGATTTGGTTATTAGCCGTCCGAGGGATTCTAAACTGGCTGAGGATTTTTCATTAAACCTCCTCCCTTTAAACTTAACTCATTTAATCCTTAATGTAGGAAGTCCATGCTTTGATATGGTAGTAAAGAAGTGAAAGATAGGGCCGCAATTGGACCAGATAGGAGACCGAAATAGAAGGTTTTTTGCTGAAGCGAGATTCTTTCTCGCTGCGGTGAAATTGTAACTCAGAAACAGAAGGTTTCTCGCTGTGATGAAATTTCGCTGATGAAACAGAGAGTTTTTCACTGCAGCGAGATTTCTTTTTCACTGCAACTAGAAGCTATAGTGACTATCTCGCTGCAGTGAAATACATTCTCGCTGTAGTGAGAACCAGTTCTGGTGAAGGTTCTCAAACCCGAGAGTTTTTTGCTGCAACGAGAATGCCTTTTTGCTGCAGCGACGTTGGGATTTGGTTATTAGCTGACCGAGGGTTTCTCAATTGACTGAGGATTTCTCACTAAACCTCCTCATTTTAAACTCAACTCATTTATTCCTTAATGTAGGAAGTCCATGCTTTGATATGGTAGTACAGAAGTGAAAGATAGAGCAACAATTGGACAAGATAGGAGACCAAAACAGAATGTTTTTCACTGCAGTGAGATTCTTTCTTGCTGTGATAAAGTTGTAACCCAGAAACAGAAGGTTTCTCGCTGCGGTGAAATTTTGATGATGAAACAGAGAGTTTTTTGCTGCAGCGAGATTCCTTTTTCGCTGCAACGAGAAGCTACAATGACTATCTCGCTGCAGCGAAATACATTCTCGCTTTAGCAAGAACCAATTCTGGTGAAGGTTCTCAAACTCGAGAGTTTCTCGCTGCAGCGACCTTGGGATTTGGTTATTAGCCGACCGAGGGTTTCTCAACTGGTCGAGGATTTCTCACTAAACCTCCTCCCTTTAAACTTAACTCATTTAATCCTTAATGTAGGAAGTCCATGCTCAGGTGTGGTAGTAAAGAAGTAAAAGATAGGGCAACAATTGGACAAGATAGGAGATTAAAACAGAAGGTTTTCACTGCAGCGAGATTCTTTCTTGCTGCGATGAAATTGTAACCCAAAAACAGAATGTTTCTCGCTGCGGTGAAATTTCGCTGATGAAATAGTGTTTTTCGCCGCAGCGAGATACCTTTTTCGCTGTAACGAGAAGCTATAGTGACTATCTCGCTACAGCGAAATACATTCTTGCTATAGCGAGAACCGGTTCTGGTGAAGGTTCTCAAACCTGAGAGTTTCTCGCTGCAGCGACCTTAGGATTTGGTTATTAGTCGATCGAGGGTTTCTCAACTGGTCGAGGATTTCTCACTAAACCTCCTCCCTTTAAACTTAACTCATTTAATTCTTAATGTAGGAAGTCCATGCTTTGATATGGTAGTAAAGAAGTGAAAGATAGGGCAGCAATTGGAAAAGATAAGAGACCAAAACAGAAGGTTTTTCGCTGCAGCGAGATTCTTTCTTGCTACAGTGCAATTGTAACCCAGAAACAGAAGGTTTCTCACTGCGGTGAAATTTCGCTAATGAAACAGAGAGTTTTTCGCTGCAGCAAGATTCCTTTTTTGCTCTAATGAGAAGCTATAGTGCTATCTCGCTGCAGTGAAATACATTCTCGCTGCTACGAGAACCAATTCTGGTGAAGGTTCTCAAACCCGAAAGTTTCTCGCTGCAGCGAGAATGCCTTTTCGCTACAACGACATTGGGATTTGGTTATTAGCTGACCGAGGGTTTTTCAACTGGTCGAGGATTTCTCACTAAACCTCTTTCCTTTAAACTTAACTCATTTAATTCTTAATGTAGGAAGTCCATGGTCTAATATGTTAGTAAATAAGTGAAAGATAAGGCAGCAATTGGACAAGATAGGAGACCAAAACAAAAGGTTTTTCGTTGCAGCGAGATTCTTTCTCGCTACGGCGAAATTGTATCCCAGAAATAGAAGGTTTCTCGCTGCAGATAGATTCTTTCTCGCTGTGGTGAAATTTCGCTGATGAAACAGAGAGTTTTTCATTGCAGCGAGATTTATTTTTTGCTGCAACGAGAAGTTACAGTGACTATCTCGCTGTAGCGAAATACATTCTCGCTGTAGCGAGAACCAGTTCTAGTGAAGGTTCTCAAACCCGAGAGTTTCTCGTTGCAGCGAGAATGCCTTTCCGCTGCAGCGACGTTGGGATTTAGTTATTAGCTGACTGAGGGTTTCTTAACTGGCCAAGGATTTCTCACTCAACCTCCTCTGTTTAAACTTAACTCATTTGATCCTTAATGTAGGAAGTCCATGCTCTGATATGGCAGTAAAGAAGTGAAAGATAGGGCAGCAATTGGAAAAGATAGGAGACCAAAACAGAAGGTTTTTCGCTGCAGCGAGATTCTTTCTCGCTGCTTCGAAATTGAACCCAGAAACAGAAGGTTTCTCGCTGCGGTAAAATTTTGCTGATGAAACAGAGAGTTTTTCGCTGCAGCGAGATTCCTTTTTCGCTGCAACGAGAAGCTACAGTGACTATCTTGTTGCAGTGAAATACATTCTCGCTGCAGTGAGAACCAGTTCTGGTGAAGGTTCTCAAACCCGAGAGTTTCTCGCTGCAGCGAGAATGCCTTTTCGCTGTAGCGACGTTGGGATTTGGCTATTAGCTGACCGAGGGTTTTTCAACTGGCCGAGGATTTCTCATTAAACCTCCTCCCTTTAAATTTAACTCATTTAATTCTTAATGTGGGAAGTCCATGCTCTGATATGGTAGTATAGAAGTGAAAGATAGGGCAGTAATTGGACAAGATAGGAGATGAAAACAGAAGGTTTTTTGCTGCAGTGAGATTCCTTTTTTGTTGCAACGAGAAGCTACAATGACTATCTCGCTGCAGCGAAATACATTCTCGTTGTATCAAGAACCAATTCTGGTAAAGGTTCTCAAACCCGAGAATTTCTCGCTGCAGCAAGAATGAATTTCGCTACAGGGAAAACAGAGCAACTAGAGAAAAGTTTCCCCTCACTCAACAAAAAGGCCATCCTGCTAAACCAACAAAATCAACATACAGCACATGAAAATTCCCAAAGTGCAATGAATCAAATTTCTCATATATGTCAATCATATATCACATTCATAAGTTTTGATTTCATAAGTCTAGATATACATAATTACATAGATAAACATCAACATCATCAAAATCACACCCGACTCATGTACATACCCCCACATCGTGCACACAGCCGGCACTATCATGTGCATCCCCCCACATCGTGCACAATCAGTGCCATCGTGTACATCCCCCCACATTGTGCACACGGGCACTATCATCATCCACCTCTCACACCACCATCATCACCGGCATGTGCATCCCCCCACATCGTGCACACACACGGTTACAGTCATTATACACAATATCATTTATCATGCACAACACACACATTTATAGATCATCATACTACAATGGTGCATGAATCCATAGCAATCACATATCACAACATAAAACCATTTTTGCAAAAGCTTGTTCCCAAGGCACTTGTCTTTATGAAAAACTTGATAATTTATTCAAATGGGTGGAAAATACATTATATTTCCCAAAACAAATTTTGAAGGCAGTCCACTCACCAATTGATTGTAGAGCCTTTAGATGACTCTAATTCTCCTAATTGTCCAAATGAGATGATGGGGCTTCCTTAGAACCTAGGATCACATTATCATAAGCAATAGGTCAATTTACACACTATGAACCCTAAAAGCTATCTCTTAACTAGCTTTCAATTGCCACATTAAATGGCCATCTATGTTCACTATCTAAATCACTAAAGGTAATGAACATACTCAATAATAAACAGCTCATAAATCCCAATTACTAGCCATTTTCTGCAGCTAAAAATTGAGCTTAGTTAATCACTTACCCTAAGGCTCCTTTGTAGTCAAATTCTCTTTCAATAGCTTCCAAATAAATGGTGTAATTCTTTTTTTCTCTCTCTAGAACGCCCAACTAGTGAGAGAAAATATGAAAACCAGATTTTTGAAGGGTTTTAAAGTGAGAGGATGAAAGAGTATAAGGGTTTATGGAAGAGTACACCAAAAGCATGAAAATTAGAGTTAGAGAGAGAAAGTTATGGAAGCTTGAAGAAAACTCTCATGGAAGAATTGAAGAAACATGAGAGAGGAGAAGGGAAGAAAAAGACAACTGCTGGAAATTTTAAGAAGCTGTTGGAAATTCAAGATATTTATAGGCCAAATTTATCCATTCCCTTAAAATTACCAATTTGCCCCTCCACCAATTTACTTATTCTCCTCCAATCTTTTATGCAATCTTTTTGCTCTTTTAACACTGGGGCAAGGTCCATAATGGTCTAAACATACTCGGGTTCATAAAAACTTAAAATTTTAACTCGAGGTGAAAAATAACCATTTTGCCCCTGTTATGAAAATTATTGAAATTTTGGTTTCCTTTCCATTTTACCCCTAATTTAACCATCCATTTATGCCTTAGGCCTACTTAGACCATAATATTGTTTAGAAACCTTACTTTTATGGGTTTACTAAGGAAATGATGAAATTACCCCTGATCAGGGATATCGCGTATATTTTCCTTTACAAGTCTATAAAGGTCAAGGTCTCACAAAAGGTAAGGAACATGTCCAAGCCATTACTTTGAAAAATGGTAAGGAGGAAGTGAACCATAAAACATTGCACAGAAAATAAATAGAGTTGAGAATAGGACTCAAATGGTAAATTTTAGTAAAAAATGTCAAGCAAAAGAGACTAAGGCAACTCTATCACCCTTACCTTTTTCTTAACGTTTCAAGAAGCAACAAGAGGAGAGTCTGTTTTGGAAATTTATAGAGGTGTTTAAAAGGCTTCACATCAACATTCCATTTGCAGAGGCATTGGAGCAAATGCCTTCCTATGTTAAATTTTTGAAAAACATTTTATCCAAGAAGAGGAGGTTGGGTGAGTTTGAGATAGTGGCACTCACTGAGGAGTGTAGTGCAATCATTCAAAATAAACTCCCCGTAAAACTTAAAGACCTAGGTAGCTTTACTATTCCATGCACAATTGGTGCTTTATTTTTGGCTAAAGCTTTGAGTGATTTAGGGGTGAGTATTAATTTGATGCCTTTGTCAATTTACAATAAGTTGGGTTTAGGGGAGATTATGCCCACTACAATAACTCTACAATTGGCAGATAGAACTTTCACATATCCAAGAGGTATAGTGGAAGATGTGCTTGTAAAGATAGATAAATTCATATTTCTTGTAGACTTTATAGTTCTTGATATGGAAAAAGATATAGAGGATACTATTATCCTTAGGAGACTTTTCTTACGCATAGCTAGAGCAGTCATTGATGTTGAGAAAGGAGAACTTACCTTGCGAGTACAAGATCAAGAGGTAACATTCAATATTTTTTGAGCTTTAAAGTTTACTTATGATCATGATGAGTGTTTTGCAGTTAGTATGGTAGATAGGGCCACAAATAAAGTCTTCATGGAAAGTCATTCTATGGACCCACTTGAAGTATCATTGATTTCTAAATTTGAGCCCAATAATAAAGATATCATAGAGTGTGTAAATGCATTGAACGCCATATCTCGCATGTTGGCAACTCATTTTGAGCTATTAGATTTGTCTTCTTCTTCATCCTCACTAGTGAAACCTTCAATTGAAAAACCTCTTATGTTGAAACTCAAACCATTACCTAATTATTTAAGGTATGCATTCTTGGAATTCCTCTATTCTTTCGATCATTGTTACATTTAATCTTACTAATAAGTAGGAAGAAAAGTTGTTGAGAGTTTTAAGAGAGCACCAAAAGGCATTGGGTTGGTTAATAGCTGATATAAAGGGGATAAGTCCTTCAATATGCATGCATTAAATTTTGTTGGAGGACAATCATAGAGCCATTATTGAGTATTAGAGAAGATTAAATCCAATCATGAAAGAGGTGGTCAAGAAAGAAATAGTGAAGTGGTTAGATGCTAGCCTTATTTATCCTATTTTGGATAGTGAGTGGGTAAGTCCGGTGCAATGTGTACTAAAGAAAGGTGGGATGATAATGGTGGCAAATGAAAACAATGAACTCATTCCCACAAGAATAGTCATTGGATGGAGACTATGCATGGATTACAGAAAGTTGAACAAAGCCATAAGGAAAGATCCTTTACATTTCATTGATCAGATGTTAGTCAGGTTACTTGGAAGAAAGCATTACTGTTTCTTGGATGGATAATTTGGATATAATCAGATTGCCATAGCATTTGAAGATTAAGAGAAAACAAACTTCACATGTCTTTATGGTATTTTTGCCTTTAAAAGGATGCCATTTGGACTATGCAATGCTCCAGCCGCATTTCAATAATGCATGATGTCTATCTTTTGAGACATGGTGGAGAAAACTATAGAGGTACTTATGGATGATTTCTCAATTTTTGAAAATAATTTTGATGAATGTTTGTTGAATCTTGACAGGGTGTTGCAAAGATGTGAAGAGACAAACCTGCTATAAATTAAGAGAAGTGCCATTTCATGGTACAAGAAGGCATCGTTCTTAGCCACAAGGTGTCTAACAAAGGATTGGAGGTGGAGAAAGCCAAGATAGAAACCATTAAAAAGCTTCCACCACCAACCTTGGTAAAAGGTATTAGGAGTTTCTTTGGACACTCTAGTGTTTATCAACGATTCGTTAAGGATTTTTCTAAAATTGCTAAACCTTTGTGCAATCTTTTAGAAAAGGATATCCCATGTAAGTTTAATGATGCATGTCATGCTGCATTCCTAGAATTGAAAAATAAATTTGACAATTGCACCCATTATAGTTGTTCTTGATTGGTCACTCCCATTTGAGTTTATGTGCGATGCTAGTGATCATGTTGTAGGTGCAGTGTTAGGACAGAGAAAAAATAAAATTTTTCATTTTATATATTGTGCAAGTAAAACCTTAACTGAAACTCATATGCACTACACCACCATTGAGAAAGAATTATTAGCTGTTGTGTATGCATTTGACAAATTTCATTCATACTTGATTGGCACTAAAGTTATTGTTTATACTGACCACTCTGTAATTAAGTATTTGATTGCTAAAAAGGATGCCAAGCCAAGGTTTATAAGATGGATTTTATTGTTACAAGAATTTGCTTTGAAATTAGGGACAAAAAAGGTTCAGAAAATCAAGTAGAACACCATTTGTCAAGGTCAGAGCATAAGAACCAAGGAAAATATGTCACTTTGGTCAATGAAACTTTCCCTGATGAACAATTGTTACATGTTGGTCAAAAGAAATTACCATGGTATGCTGACTATGTCAACTACATTGTAAGTAAGCTTGTATCTCCAAATTTAACTTCTCAGCAAAGAAAGAAGTTTTTGCATGATGTTAAATTTTATATGTGGGATGAACCATTTTTGTTTAAGCAATGTGCTGACAGAATTATAAAAAAGTGCATTCTAGAGAAAAAAGTTGAAAGCGTGTTGAGACATTGTCATTCTTTAGAATGTGGGGGCCATTTTGGAGTAGATAAAATAGCAAGCAAAGTTCTTCAATTAGGTTTGTATTGGCCAAAACTATTCAAGGATGCTCATAACTTTGTTTTGCATTGTGACGGATGCCAACGAGTAGGGAACATTTCTAGAAGACTTGAGTTGCCACTTAACAACATTTTGGAAATAGAAAGTTTTGATGTATAGGGAATAGATTTCATGGGCCCCTTCATATCCTTATTCAACAATCAATACATCGTAATGGCCATCGACTATGTGCCAAAGTGGGTAGAAGCCTCAACTTGTGAGACCTCGACCTTTATAGGCTCGTAATTAGGCATAGACGCAATAACATGGGACAAGGGTAGTTTCATCATTTCTTTAGTAAGCCCCTAAAAGTAAGGTTTTTTAAACAATATTATGGCCTAAGTAGGCCTAAGGCATAAATAAGTGATGAAAATAAGGTAAATTAACAAAAAAAATAAAAATGATGATGATTTCCACGGTAGGGGCAAAATGGTCATTTTTCACCTCAGGTCAAAATTTTTAAGTTTTTTGAACCCGAGCATTTCTAGACCATTATGGACTTGTTTCAGTATTAAAATAGTAGAAATATTGCATAAAGGGTTGAAGGAGAACAAGTTAACTTGTGAGGGCATTTTGGTAATTTAAGTGGAGTGGATAAGCTTGGGTTATAAATATTTCTTTCTTCTAGCAACTTCTTCTCCCATTTTCCAGCAGCTTCTTCTTCTTCTTCCTTCTTCTCTTTCATGTTGCTTCCAACCTCCATGGAAGCTTGATATGAACCTCCATAACCTTCCTTAAAATAGCTCCACTTGTCATGCTTTTGATGCACCCTTTCATAAACCCTTGTGCTCTTCCACTCTCTCTCTTTAAAACCCTTGAATAAAATCTTATTTCCATACTCTCTCTCCTATTAGGTGTTTTAGAGAGAGAAAAGAAAGCTTCAATAATAGCTTGAAAGTTTTTGGAAAGAATTTCATGCACAAAGCTATCAAGGTGAGTAGTAAATTGGAGTTGAGTTTAAAGTGTTGAGAATATCTAGTAATTAGATTTGTGAGAGTTTATTCGTTGGGATTGTTATTCATTTAAGTGTGATTAGAGTATTGCAAACAATAGCTATTTAATGGTAGTTGGAAACTAGTTAAGAATGACTAGTAGAACCCAATTTAGAAAATAGTTTTGGAATAGTATTAATGCCAAGTTGGGGTAATGGTGATGTTGTTGTGCATGATAGGTCCCAACGAAGTTCCACAACCTCAATTGGACCATTAAGGGAGTTGGAGTCGGCTAAAGGCTTAACAAAGTACCAGTGAGTGAACTTGCATTTCAAAATTATTTTGGGAATATGAATGTGTTTGCCCAAAGCATTCGAACGATTTTATACAACTTTTCTAAAAATAAGTGCCTTGGGAACAAGCCCTTGATAAATTGTCTCTATGTTGTGACATGTGGCTATTATGGATTTATGCACTACTACATTTTGTTGATATATATATATATATATATATATATATATATATNATGCACTACTACTATTTGTATATATATATATATATATATATATATATATATACGAATATGTGTTATGTGATGATATTGACCAGGCTATGTGCGAGTGGGAGTGCGCAAAAGCCGATGCTGACCCTGCTATGTGCGAGTAGGGAGTGCGCATAAGTCTATGCTAACCCAGCTATGTGCGAGTAGGGAGTGCACATGAGCTGATGATGATGAGGTGGTGTGCATGGTGATGGATATATATATATATACACATTTATAGATATGTGGGTTTTAGAAAGTTCATGAGGATGGTATATGGTTTTGCACATGTGAATCTTGCATGTTGAACTTTGGGAGTTATTATGTGTTTCATGTTGATTTTTTTCATGCTAGCAGGATGGTTTTTTCTTGAAAGAAAGGAAACTTTTTCTTGTTGCTCTGTTTCTCGCTACAACGAGAAACTCTCTGGTTAGGAGGGGTAATGCTAGCCAGAATCTTGCTGCAGCGAGAATGCATTTTTGTTGCAGCGAGAAAGTTATTGTAGTATTTCGCATTCTTGCTGTAGTAAAAAACTTTCTGTTTTATGGTCGAAATTTCTCTGCAGCGAGAATAGATTCTCGTTGCAACAAAAAACTTTCTATTTTGCTATTTATTTTGTTCGGTCACTGTCCTATTTCTACTTCTTTGGTACCATAGTTGAGCATGGACTTCTAACATTGAGGAATTAATTAGTTATGTTTGAAATGAGGAGGTTTGGTGAGAAACCCTTGGCTAGTTGAAAAACCCTCGTCCAACTAATAACTTGAGTCCAAATGTAGCTGCAGTGAAAATTCATTCTCGCTGTAGCGTATGCCTTTCCGCTGCAGTGAGGACCCGTCGTTTCATTTGACCAGCTTTTATATCACTGAAGCTTTCATTCCTCAAATTCTTTGTTATGTATGGAATCATCACTATCAAATGATTTACCATTTAAGGGTTTAACGAGGGGTTTTAATAAGAATGAGACTAAATTAGATTGTTTTGAAAAATGAATGCATCATGATTTCGTTAAACATTCTTTATTGTTTGCTTGTTCCCTTCTTGTTCACTCACTGGGTTTAGACTCACCATTTTCAACTTCATGTTTTTAGATCAGGAGGCTGTCGGTAATTAGGTCGAGGTGACCTTGTAGATTCGACTATTGGTAGGTGTCTTGACATTCAGTAGCTGTACTTTTGCCTGAGTCTCTCCACTGGAAGTCAAGTACTCTTTTGTTGTGAATAGACAAACCGATATAAATTATTACATTATATGTTTAGACCATATATGTACACTTTGATTAGTATGCCACTCCGAGTTGGCAATATTTAGTATTATTTTGATTAAAAGTTATGAAATGTGACTTAGCAACTTTTGATAGAATGGTGAACAGGTCATATTAATAGGCTTGCTTAGGCTTAGTGGACTACGTTCATTAGGCCCATGCGAGGGTCATGGCCTGGAATTTGGGTCGTGACACAACTCTACCTACAAACGATGCTAAGGTGGTGATAAAATTTCTAAAAAAGAGCATCATCATTAAATTTGATACATGAAGAGCTATTATGAGTGATGAAAGAAGTCACTTTTGCAATAAATATTTTACAGCATTACTCGTGAAGTTTGGAGTAACACACAAGGTAGCCACAACATATCACCCTTAGACAAGTGGACAAGTTGAAGTGTCAAATCAAGAAATCAAGAGAATTTTAAAGAAAGTGGTATCACCATCAAGGAACGATTGGTCTAGTAGATAGGATGACTCATTATGAGTGTATTGGACTGCTTGCAAAACTCCAATAGGTATGTCCCCATATCAATTGGTACTTGGAAAAGCATGTCGCTTCCGAGTTGAATTAGAGCACAGTACATTTTGGGCCATCAAGAAATTAAATTTTGATTTGGAGGCATCAGGGTGAGAAACAGTTACTTCAATTAAATGAGATGGATGAAATTCGCTTAGATGCTTATGAGAATGCCAAATTACACAAGGAAAAGACAAAGAGATGGCATGATCAAAAGATTGTAGATTGACATTTTGAGCCAAGTCAGCATGTATTGTTGTTTAATTCATGGTTAAAGCTATTTCTGGGTAAGTTGAAATCAAGATGGTCAGGACCGTTTATTGTATCAAAGGTGTTTCCATATGGAGTAGTGGAAATTGTTGATGGGTCGACAAACAAGACGTTTAAGGTGAATGGGTAGTGATTAAGGCATTATTGAGGAAGAAATATTGATCATCAACAATCCTCCTTCCACCTATCGGACCCTAAATGAGCCTCACAAAAGTTCAGCTAATGATTATAAAAAAAACACTTTTTGGAAGGCAACAAAGTTGTAAACGTAGTTTATTCTTGTATTTATTTTTAGTTTCATGTTATTTATAATTTTAGCTTATCATTTTTTGTCTAATTATTTAATGTTTGCTTTTCTAGGTCTTAGCATTACATAAGATAAACTGATAATATTAAAAAAAAAAAGATAAAGAAAAAGCAGTGGGCCTCAAAAGAGAAAGGTTGACCATCGTGACCCTTAAAATGAGTGTTGCGGTGCTGGAATAAAGTAGAGTTATAACTTGGAAATAGAATGTTTGAGTGTCGCAACACTGAAAACTCGAAGCGAACTGCTTCGGGCTTCCATAAGCAACAACTGTGACTTTAAAACATGAGAACCATAGTGTTGGGTCAAGGCCTAACCCCAACCTTCTTTAAAACCTTATTTTGGCTTTCAAAAATTAGTCATCTTCTCTAGCCACCCCACCTAAAACCCATCTTTTCTTGCTTCCCTCTTTCATCTTTATTCATCTGCATATTTCTTGTTCCTTCACTTGGGTTTTTCAATTTCAAATTTTGCATTCATTCTTTTCACAAGGTAAGTTTTCACCATTCTTTCAAACAAATACTTGTTTTTCAAATATTTTGAGAGAATGTTTATTCATCTGCATAAACTGTATTGTAGAATGTTTCTTTGTCATTTGGTCACCTCTAAATCTGTAAGGGTGAAATCAAAGTATGTCATTCCCCATACAAGATGACTTGGTGTCTTAAGTCTAAGGAATAGTTGCACGACTATCACATGAGAACATTTTCCATAGACACTTGAGTGAAATACCAAATGGAGTTCTCATAGCGGGTCATGTTTAGTGAACTTGTTCTTTAACAAGCACCTACACGTTATCCCCAAGTATCCCATATACTTCAATCTATGAGATCGATTGCTTACTTCCCAAGTAAGAAGGCTTAACATGTATCAGTCTTTGAGCATTGTCAATGCCCTGTCTTGACAATACAATGACCAGGAACAATTTTAGGAATATGGCTTTGATGCATAGTGATCTTATAATTGTAACAATTTTACAATTCCCTTGCAAGGCCTTTATATTCCATGGGCTTCATCCAATTAGTACTTAATAACTCCTTATTATTGCACTAACATGAAGGAAAACCTCTATCACATATAATTATGCGATTAAATATGCATTAAATGACAATATATATATTTCTTGACCAATCCAATTAGCGCAAGGGAATATACCAACAATCTCCCACTTGCACTTGAGTCAATTGCTAACATATCCAATATCAAACTCTTTCACTTAGCAATTGTGTCTCTACTGGGACAACTCAAATTGTAATATTTGAGAATTTGTTAATTTATATGTTTGACAATCTCCATTGTCATAATCAAAATACTAATTTAGATCACAACGAGAGCTTGATTCCATTATTATGGCTCTTGTTGTTACTTTAACAACTCGGAATCATTTATTGATTCATTTAACCAATGATCCAAATATCTCCTATTTTGTAGCCTAAACAAAAGATTTGTATCTGATTATCGATATAATCATGCAGTTATCTCTTGTTTTGGAACCAGTCCAATATAAATACTCAATCATGACTTTATATCACTTTAAACATTTAGGATTCTCTCTATGTTAAACTCCTTTAACATGTAATCCTAAATTCTTTTGTTGAATCCCTTTTTAGGCTCTAACTCTTTAGTCCCATTTTTTTTCTTAGACTGGTAAATGTATCTTATACACTTTTAATGAGTAATTTATCTTACTCCCACTAACCTTATGATGCGCACAAAATATGTTTATCTTATTCACTGTATTCAACTATTTTGAATTTATTACATTGAATAGAGATTATTATCTAATCATTCATATTGGATTATTTAGTACACTCATCTTACATGAGTAGTGCATCAATATGCATCCTACTAATGGTTTGTATTTAATGGATTCATCTCATGAATTATGCATCTTTATGCATGCCATTAAATCAATTTTTGTGCATAGATCTTATCTATTGGATTTCATAATTTCATAACCTTTGACTTTTAAAAGTGTCATTGGCTCCCACTATTTCTATCATGTATAGAAATATTGCAAAGTAAACTTATTTACTTTTCTTTGGGGTGTTATATCTATAACTTTTATGCATACTTATATGTCATTGGTTTTGCGATGAAATCCTCTCAAAGGTTAGTTTATGTGATTAATTAGGTTTGGAATGCTTTGTAATTCATCTCTTATGAATTCAATATGATAATCAATTGCTATTTAGTTCTAAGCAATCTTAATTTAGATCCATGATTTCATTAAGAATGCTCCTTAACTAAATATGTTCATAATCCTATTATGAATTTATTGAGTTATGACTCAATTTTACCTAAGTCAACTCATTAACTTCCTTTTGATTCATAATCAAAAGAAAAATAATATCACAATAATCTTATCATTATGACTTAGTATTGATTATCATAAATGCAAGGTTATACTTTAAGGATAAATAATTTAGAACAATTCCAAAATAAAATGAGATGTAATGTAAATATATAAATATATATATATATAAGCTAAGCATCTCATACTAGCAAAATATAAATCTATGTTTCCTAAACATAAAATAAATATTTAGCCATAGGTCCAAAACCCAAAAACATCTCATCTTGACAATCATGTCATGAAAACATTCAATGTTCTAAAATTATTTGTTGTTCCATAATCTAATCTAGGTTGACAAGCTTGATCACCATCAACTTAGGTTGTCCCCTTCATGATCCTATTCTTCACTGCTCCTTGTCATTAGTTCCTTCAATATGTCATACATATTAAAACCATTAATAAAGAGTAAGGTATCATATACCAAGTAGTGAAAAATAAATCATCATATGATTCATACTTGATGTGGAAGCTTCCTTTTGTTTCTTCCCTTTGATGGATTCAAGATAATCCTTGCAATTGCACCTCCAATGCCCTAGTTTGCCACAGAAATGGCATTTGTCATTGTCCTTGTCCTTATTCACTCCGCCAATAGGCTTTATACCTTTTGAAGTCGATGCGTTTTCATCCTTGGCTTTCTTAGAAATTTTTTTTTCTTATTTTTATTTTTCTTAGAAGAGACAAGATGAAGTTTAGGCTTCTCCTTTGCAATGGTGTTCTCAGCTTGTGTGAGCATATTCAATAAGCCTGAAAGGGTTACCTCAATCTTATTCATGTTGAAGTTTTACACAAACTGTGAATAGCTCTCTGGTAGTGAAGAAAGTATAAGGTCTATGCTCAAATCATGATCGATAACCCAACCTAACTACTCAAGTCGAGTGATATATCCTATCATCTTAAGCACATGACGCCTTACTGGGCTTCCCTTAGACATCTTACATCGAAACAATTCCCTTGAAATGTCAAATCCCTATGTGCGATTTTCTTTATCGAACATTTCTCTAAGGTTTAGGATAATATCCTGAGCATTCATAGCTTCATGTTGCTTTTGAAGATTTGGAGCCATACTAGACTGTCACGACCTAATTTTCGGACCATGACCGGTGCATGGGCCTAATGGACGTAGCCCACTAATGTCACGACCCAAATTTTCAGGCCATGACCGGCGCAAGGGCCCAATAAACGTAGTCTATTAAGCCCAAGCAAGCCTATCGATTTATCCTACTCATCATTCCATCAAATATCGCTAAGTCACAAATTATAACTTTAAATCAAAATAGTAATAAACATTGCCAACTCGTATTGGCATTTCTCATTTATTATTTACATACATTGTCTACAACATGTATTCCAATAATGTACATTAGGTTCGCCTATACATCTCAAAAAGAAGACTTGACTTCCAATGGAGGGACTCGGACGAATGTACAGTTACTGAATGCCTAGACACCTACCCAAAAGATGGATATAAGTCTACAAGGACACCTCATCTTAGTTACCGGCTGCCTCGTGATCTGAAAACATGAAGTTAAAAATGGTGAGTATAAACCCAGTGAGTGAACAAGGAAGGGAACAAGCATACCATAAGGAATCTTTAATAAAATCATGATGCATTCTTTTTCAAAACAATGCAATTTGTTTCTATTCTTATTAAAAACCCCTCATCAAGCCTTTAAATGATTAATCATTTGAAAGTCAGTAACCCATACATAACAAACCATTTGAAGAATAAAAGCTTCAGTATTACACAAGAAAGTCAAATACGACAACAAATCTTCGCTGTAGCGAAAAAGCATTCTCGCTGCAGCGAGAACGAATTTTCATTGTGGTGACGTTGGGATTTAATTTCTGCCCAGAAACAAAATGTTTCTCACTGCAACGAAATTGCAAACCAGAAAACAGAAAGTTTCTCGCTACAACGAGAATGCATTTCGCTGCAGCGAGAAGCTACAGTGTCATTCTCACTATAGCGAGTTTCCGGCTAGTGTACCCCTCCAAATCCGAGAGTTTCTCTCTGCAGCGAGAATCATTCTCGCTGCAGCGAAATATAGGGCATCAATGCAAAATTTACCTTTCTCCCAAAGGAAAAACCACTCTGCCAAAAGGTCCAAACTAACATGAAAACACATAACAATTTCTCAAGGTTTAACATGTCAAGTTTCACATGCATTACAACCATAACCCATTATCGATCAATTTCCTATAACACACATATTTACATATATATATATATATATATACATACATATATACCCATCATCATCATAACACCATCCCATCATCATCATCACCAGCTCATGCGCACTCCCTACTCGCACATGGCTGGGTCATCACTGGGTTATGCACACTCCCTACTCGCACATAACTGGGTCATCCTCGGCTTATGCGCACTCCCTACTAGCACATAGCCGAGTCAATATAATTACACTACATTATACTCAAGCATATATGTATATCAACATAACGCAGCCACATAGAAATCCATAATAATCACATTTCATAACATAAACCTTTTTTCAAAAGCTTGTTCCCAAGGCATTCATTTTCATCAAAAATTGTATAAAATCATTCAAACACTTTGTCAAATCCATCATATTCCCAAAATCAGTTTTGAAGGTAGTCCACTCACCAATTGATTATAGAACCTTTAGTTGACTCAAATTTCCCTAATGATCCAATTGGAATGATGGTGCTTCCTTAAACCTAGGATCACATTAACATAAACAATAGATTAATTTACACACTATGAACTCTAAAAGGTATCTCTTAGCTAGTTTTCAATTGCCACTTTAGATAGCTATCTATGTTTACTATCTTAATCACTAAAAAGTAATGAACATACTAAACAATAAAACAGCTCATAAATCACAATTACTAGCCATTTTCTGTAGCTAAAAATCAAACTTGGCGCATCACTCACCCTAGGGTTCCTTCATAGTTGGATTCTCTTCCAATAGCTTTCAAATTAATGGAGTGATTTTCTTTTTCTCTCTCTAGAATGCCCAACTAGTGAGAGAAAGTACGAAAACAAGATATT
Organism: Theobroma cacao; assembly: GCF_000208745.1. NCBI lineage: Eukaryota > Viridiplantae > Streptophyta > Magnoliopsida > Malvales > Malvaceae > Theobroma > Theobroma cacao. The sequence continues at coordinate 13,168,335 of NC_030859.1, read as the reverse complement.
TCAAGGTTTTTGAAGTGAGAAGATGAAATAGCACAAGAGTTTATGGAAGGGTGCACCAAAAGCATGAAAATTGGAGCTAGAGAGAGAAAGTTGTGGAAGTTTGAAAATCAAGCTTCCATGGAGTTTGAAGAAACGTGAGAGAGGAGAAGGGAAGAAGAAGATCAGCTGCTGGAAAATTCAAGAAGCTGCTGGAAATTCAAGGTATTTATAGGCAATCTTATCTTTTCTTTTGAAATTATGAAAATACCCCTCCACTAATTAACTTACTCTCCTTCATTCTTTTATGCAATCTTTTTGCTCTTTTAACACTGAGACAATATCCATAATGGTCTAAACATGCTCGGGGTTCATAAAAACTTAAAATTTTAACCCGAGCTGAAAAATGACCATTTTGCCCCTGTTATGAAAATTGTTGAAACTTTTAGTTTTCTTCGTGTTTTCATCAGCACACATCAGTTATACTGTTTTATGCCTATTTAGGCCTTAAAATATCATAAAACTTTCTTCTGAAAGCTTATTAGAGAAAATGACGAAACTACTCCTAGCTCATATTATTACATCTATACTTGGTTACAAGCCTATAGAAGCTGGGGTATCACAATTAAGCCCAAACAAGCCTATCTATATGACCTGTTTATCATTTCATCAAAATTGCTAAAGTCATTTCATAATTTCAATTCGAAATATTGGTAACGATTGCCAACTCGTCGTGGCATTACCAATCAAAATATACATATAAGGTCTAAGGCATACATCTTAGTACTTTATATTACATGTACGTATTTACAACAAAAATGACTCTGGGCTTCCAGCGGAGTGACCAAGGGGTAGGTGCGGCTACGGAATGCCAAGATACCTACAAAGGATACAAATCTACGAGGACACCTCGACCTAGTTACTAGCTACCTCTTGATTTGAAAACATGAAGTTGAAAACGGTGACTATAAACCCAACGAGTGAACAAAGGAAGGGAACGAGCAAACAATAAGGAACGTTTAAAGAAATAATGATGCACTTATTTCAAAAACAATGCAATTTAGTTTAGTTCTTATTAAATCCCCTCATTAAACCCTTAATGAGTTAATCACTTGACGAAAAGGTCCATGCACAACAAAAGATTTGAAGAGTGAAAACTTTAATAGTATTCATGCAAGTCAAGTCAAGTAAAATGACGGGGTCCTCGCTGCAGCGGAAAGGCATTCTCGTTGCAACGAAATTTGGCTCAAATTATCAACTGGATGAGGGTTTTTCTCTAAAACCCCTCATCTTAAACTTAATTAAATAAATTCCTTAATGTTGGGAATCCATGATCAACTATGGTGTTACTAAAATGGCAAATAGGACAGCAATCAACTAAGGTAGCATGCAGGACAGAAAGTTTTTCACTGCAACGAGAACCAGGCCAGTATAACCCTCCAAACTTGAGAGTTTTTCGCTGCAGCGAGAAACAGGACACCAACAACAAATTTTCATTCTCTCAAGGAAAGGCCATTTAGCTGCGAAGACAAAATCAACTTGAACATGCTTAGAAATTCTCAAGGTTTAATATACAAGATTCACATGTATTACAACCATATATCATACTCATGAACTTTCTATAACACACATTTATATATATATATATATATACACATCATCATGTATACCATCCCACCATCATAAGCTCATGTCCATTGCCACACGCACATAGCTGGGTCATCATTATCACATAAAGAAAAACATCCAATGCATATTATACATATCAACATATTGTGATAACACATGAACCATTATATGGCACACTTTTACAAGATAGAAACATTCACCAAAGGCTTGTTCCCTTGGTAGATTTTTAAGGAAAAGTTAGATAAAATCATTGAAATGTTTTGTGCAAATACATTCACATTCCCAAAACAATTTTGAAATGCAAGTTCACTCACTAGTATTCGTTAAATCTTTACTCAACTCTAACTTCCTCTAATGGTCCAAATGGGGTGGTGGGGCTTCTTTGGAACTTATCATCACATTAGCATCATCACCATCAACCCAACATGGCATTAATACTATTCCAAAGCTATTTTCTAAATTGAGTTCTACTAGTCCATTCCTACTAGCATCCAACTACCATTCAATGGCTATTATTTGCACTACTCTAGTAACACTAAAAATGATTAAACAATCTCAACAATAAACACTCACAAATCAAATTACTAGACATTATCAACAACTAAAAAAAATAAAGTTTAATTCACTACTCACCTTGGTAGCTTTGTAAATTTGAAATTTTATCTAATAATTTTCAAGCTATTATAGAAACTCCTTCTTTCTCTCTCTAAAACACGTATCTAGTGAGAGAAAATATGGAAGTAAGACTTTTCAAGGGTTCTAAAGTGAAAGAGTGAAAGAGCACAAAGGTTCTATGAAAGGGTGCACAAAAGCATGAAAAGTGGAGCTAGCTTGAGAAAGTTATGGAAGCTTGAAGAGAAATCCCATGGAGGATGAAGAAACGTGAGAGGGAAGAAGGAAAAAGAAGAAGAAGCTATTGGAAATGTGAGAAGAAGCTGCTGAAAGATGATATTTATAGCTCAAGCTTATCTAACTCTACTTAAATTACGAAAATGCCCTTAAAAAGTTAGCTTGTTCTGCACCAATCTTTGGTGCAATCCTTTTACTCTTTTGACATTGGGACAAGGTCCATAATAGTATAGAAATACTCGGGTTCACGAAAACTTAAAATTGACTCGAGATGAAAAATGACCATTTTGCCCCTACTTTGGAAATCATCATTATTTTTATTTCCTTTGTCATTTAATCCTTATTTTCATCATTCATTTATGCCTTAGGCCTACTTAAGCCTTAAAAATGTTTGAAAGCATACTTCTAGAGGCTCACTAAAGAAATGACGAAATTACCCATAGCTTGGGTTATTGCGTCTACACCTAGTTACAAGCCTATAAGGGTCGAATTCTCACATAGTTAGCATCACACATGTGGCTTGATTGAGATCATCCATGTAAACTCTATAGGCCTCTTTTTCCTCATTTGTAGCATCATCGCTAGGTACCTCGGGCACAAGACCATCTAGGACATAAGCTTTTTTCCCTTGTTTCAAGATAATCTTGATATTGCGAAATCAGTCAATGAAATTTGGGCCTGTCAACTTGTTTGCATCAAGTATGCTTCTAAGTGACAAACTATTCGCCATGATAGATTTATATCCTATATAAATCAACATATATGATTATTAGTCATTAACGTAAATTATATATTCATAAAGACAAGGTTTTAGAATCTTATATGATTATTCTCAATATTTTATTCAAAAAATAGCCCTCCTCTACTATTTCGAGAAATTTAACCTTTAAACTTCTTATTTAACTAGGACCCTTTTCATCCCACCATGACCTTGAGTGACTCAACAAGCCATAATGAAACTAATTAGGTAGATAACTTAGCTTATCAATTGTATCTTATACAACTCCTAGATCAGTTAGGTGACAACTCTTTGTCTAAATATATCATATATATTTTGCCTAACTATGCCTCTAATACTATGTGGTCATGTGTGACACATTTGAACAACATGGTACTAGTTGAGTAAGACCCACCAATAACTCAAACGTACTCGTGTAAAAGTTTGGCCTTGAGTGACTCAACAAGCCTCAAATTAAAAGAGCAGCCTAGTTATCTTGTTATATAGTGGAAGGCAACTTTTGACTAAATATTTTAATAAAGGATTTTATTTATTAATTCATTAATTAAGGTCTCATTGATTTGGCATCGTTAACATACATAGCATTTATCGTATTTCATATATATCATATATATATATATATATACTGAAAATAAATCTATCTCATGCCAACTACTAGGATGATTATGGACTTTACTAATTCTAATTTCCTCGAGCCATTAAGGAAATTAGTTGGTCAAATTCCTAGGGGATTTACACAAACATCATCTACAACCTTTGCTTGTAATCTCCTTGAATCTCCATGGCGCCTTTGGATCTCTATCTTCAAATTGTAAAAATTTTTCTATCTAACCATAGTTTTACACTTTGATGTAACTAATTATATTTTATAATCAAGAAACCTCGAGTTACATTCGAGGGGAGTTAAGTGAGAAAAGAATTTTACAATCCAGAGAAAATAGAGATAAGGTAGGGTGCGCAGACCCTATTTTCAAATAGATACCAAGAGAAATAAATTTAACCATCCATGACCTAATCTTCTAAGGTCTAAGTCCATAATCATCCTCATGCTTTATAATCATAATCAAAAGCATAGAAATAAATGCAAGCTCAATATTACTTGGTGATCTTGTGTGTTATTTGAGAAAAGCATCAATTAATTCACTTAAAGTGCAAAACTCAAATTATTTGGTATTGTTTTATTTCAATTTAGTGTTTAAGAAATTTCCAATTTCAAAACACTTAAAGTGAACCTTTTACTTCTTATTTCTTAATAGAAATTCATCGAAATAAAACTTTCCATTTTAAGACTTTCCATTTTAATTCTTTCCATGATTAAAACTCCTTTTAATTTTGGAAACCATTTTTTTTTAGGTAAACTTCCTAAAATATATCTAAGACAACATTTTAATTTCTAACATTTAGAACATGGATTAGTTTCCTAAATTGTATGTTGTTTAAGTTACCTAAATGGTCACTTAACAAATTTTAGAAACTTTTAGTCAAACCAAAATTTTAAGGAAAGTTCAATGCTATCATTTAACTTTAGGAATTTCTTTTAAAGTAGAAAACTATTTCCTATGAATTTCCCAAATCAAAATACTATCTTTAATTTTAGGAACTCCTTTTAAAGTGGGAAATAATTTCCTATTTTTTATGAATCACCCAAAATTAAAATTCTATCCTTAATTTTAGGAATTGCTTTTAAAGTAGGAAACAATTTCCTATTTTTTTTTTTATGGATCACCCAAAATTAAAATAGATGGTATTTAAGTGCTCTTAAAACTCCATAAATCATGAGTCAAACTCATGAAAAAGCTGCTGGAAATTTCCAGCAAGTGTGTTTAACAATTAAACACAAAATTCATGAAGAATTAAGCCACCAAAATTGATCATAGCTGTCCAAAATTTTCTGCATTGAATCTTTGTTGTTTTAGGACTCGAAAACATGATTTTTATGAACCTTTTTCATACTAAATCAAGTCTAGCTGAAACATGCAGCAATTTAATTTGATAAAACTAATTTTTAATAATTAAAAACTGCTCAAAACACTTACCCAATGTTAGTAAAAATAATTGGCACATTAGTTCCCAAAACACCTCAAAACTATTTGGTTTTAACTTGGCTTTGCAAGCCTTTTAATCCATTCATTAATTCTTCAACTAAACATGATCTTAAACCTTTTAAAACATGTTTTAATGAATTAATTACTTGCTGTCCAGATTTGAATTAAAATAGAAAAACAAATTTTTAAGAAAGCCTTTAAAATTGATATATACCAAATCAACACACAAATCAATCCTATTGATTATCACCAAGAATCAAGCATGCAAATTACATGCAAAACATCAAACAAAGGCTCTAATACCACTGCTGGGATTCGACCTTATGCTCAAACATGAAAATAATCAATAATTAAAATAGTAACGCAACAAAAAAATAAGATAATCTTTAATCAGAGAAACAGTCGAATCCTACAGGATCAATGTTTGTGTTTTCATGTAACTTTTTGATTAATAATGAACATTCATAAGTTTAAGAGTTACATACCTTGCTCTGGATATCGTAATCAAGAGCCAATTAAATCCAAATCTTTGCTTCTTCACCTTTAGGATTTGTCAAATCTTTAGCCACCCAAGTGTTTGGCCTCTAACAGTAATCCACACAGTGATTGAATAAGACCTTCTCAAAGGTAGGATTTTTACTTTTGCTAGCAAGTATTGTTTCTAAAACAAAAGGACCAAAAAATTCTTACTGAATCTTATTTTTGTCAGACAAAGAAAACTAATTTTCTTTTCTTATTTTATGAAACAACTTATCAGTGGTTTGGAGGCTTATATTTCTAGTTTGCTAATATAATATATTTATATAGCCAAACTAGTTTTTAACCTAAATACAACAGTTGTATTTTAATTTAATTAAGTATATGAAAACTTAATTAATTTCTCACTTTATTTTGGTCTCTTTCAATTAAGTCTAACTTAATTAATTATCCTTATTTAATCTCAATCATGTCACTTAATGTGTGTGACCCATTAGGCTTCTAACATGTTAGCAATAAATATAAATCATAATCAAATATCAATTTGATAATTAATTTATATTTATAGATCATGAGTGGCATCTAGCAATACATCATGACCACCCAAATGTTAGAGAGTCAATTAAAGAATTTGACAAAGCCCTTCATTGATAAGCCTCTCAGTGCAATACGTTCATTTCATCAAATATCCCGAATATGTCATTAAGCATGGCTCAGTGTCTACTTATAACATTCCATAGTAGTTCTCATAATTCATGACTAACGTTATGAATTTAGGAAACTAACTTTTCTCAAATTCATCATGCTTTGGCCAAAGACTTTATCCAAGTTAATCAAGAATTGAGAACAAGTGAGATACATCCCCTCATATCACTTGGGGTGATGAATCCTCTCTTGACCACTCATTCACCTTCGCATGTTTCATGGCATACCCAAAAACACCCTGTTTAGGCATTTGGTCGCCTCCAAACCCGTAAGGGTGAAATCAAAGTATGTCATTCCCCATACAAGATGACTTGGTGTCTCAAGTCTAAAGACTAGTTGCACAACTATCACATGAGAATATTTTTCATAGACACTTGAGTGAAATACCAAATGGAGTTCTCATAGCGGGTCATGTTCAGTGAACTTGTTCTTTAACAAGCACCTACACGTTATCCTCAAGTATCCCATATACTTCAATCTATGAGATCGATTGCTTACTTCCCAAGTAAGGAGGCTTAACATGTACCAGTCTTTGAGCATTGTCAATGCCCTATCTTGACAATATAATGACCAGGAACAATTTTAGGAATATGGCTTTGATGCATAGTGATATCATAATTATAACAATTTTACATTCCCTTGCAAGGCCTTTATATTCCATGGGCTTCATCCAATTAGTACTTAATAACTCCTTATTATTACACTAACATGAAGGAAAACCTCTTTCACATATAATTATGCGATTAAATATGCATTAAATGACAATATATATATATATATATATATATTTCTTAACCAATCTAATTGGCGCAAGGGCATATACTAACATCCTCAAGCCTGGGTTATAAGTGTTAGAGTAGGGGTTATTCTGCTGTTTATTACCCATAAATTGTATTGTCTCTGTTGAGCTTGGACACTGATGACTTGCATGATTATCTCCACAATACTCATAAGCTACAAAAGGACTTTGCACACTATTAGTACTAAAAGATTCAAGAGTTTTAGTTAAAGTTGCTACTTGAGTGGACAATGTTGTCATAGGATCTAAACATGAATTCCAGCTACTTTCCTCTGCATTAATCACTTCGTTGGCCACTGGTAGTTGTTTTTCAAACATCTCTTCCAATAATCATATGCCTCATCTACGACTTAGCCATTAAAGCTCCTCCCACAATGGTGTCAATGGTAGTTTGAACATGCCTACTCAAACCATTATAAAAAGTTTGCAGTTAAAGCCACTTTGGGAGACCATGATGGGGACAATGCCTAAGCAATTTTTTGTATCTTTCCCAGGCTTCATACAATGATTCTGAATCTTTTTGCATGAATGATATGATGTCATTTCACATTTTTGCTGTCTTAGCTGGAGGGAAGATTTTGGCAAGAAATTTTCGAGTAAGATCATCCCATGTTGTTATGGAGCCAGTAGGGAGTGCATTTAGCCATGCCTTAGCTTTATCCCTCAAGGACAAGGGAAAAAGCCTTAACCGAATTACATCATTTGTGACACTAGTTTGCTTGAACATGGCACAAATTTCCATGAAGTTTGATATATGGCCATTTGGATCATCACTTGGAAGACCCCCAAACTAAACTAATGTTTGAATCATCTTGATGATAGTTGGGTTGATTTCAAAACTGTTTGCTTGAATAGCTGGTCGAATGCTCGATGGAATTCCTTGTACCAAAAGAGCAGCACAATCCTTTAAGCAATGATTATCAGCTATTACACGCTCTTGGATTTTCTGTTCACCCTGTTGATCAGCCATTGTATTTACTGAAGCAGCACCTTGTTTATTTTCTCGTCGAAGTCTGCAAAATGTTCACTCAGTTTTTGGATCACACGGGATAATCTCCAAGTTGTTTGCTTTTCTTATATAACAGTTGAGCACAATTGCAAAAGAAAGGAATAAAACTTAAATTAAGATTAACTTGTAAAATTTTAATATTAGCCAATAACAAAGAAAACAAAATCTTCATCAATGGTGCCAAAAGCTTGTTGTTAAATTTGCGCACCCAAGTATATGATGGGTTTAGCTATGGACGGCATGCTCAAAATACGCAGCAGAAAGAAAATTAAAATTTATAACTAAACAACCAAGACATGCCTCCACCCATGGATCACCTTGGTGATATTTAACACATAAAAGCACAAAATAAATTATTATTCAGAAAGTTACATTGCCAAGTAATTTCGTAATCACAATGGCACTTCCCGAAGCAATCCCGCGAACACCACAAGGATCAAAAACCCTAGCCAATCAAGTGCTTGGCCTTCAATAAGACATTAATTATAATGAGTTATAAGTCTAATTGGATGAAGTCCATGAGATTAATATGCTTTGCAAGAAAATTGTAATGGGTTGTAATTATGAGATTCCTATGCATCAAAGAATAACCTCAAAATATTCTTGGTCAATGTATCATTCAGACTGGACATCAATGATGCTTAGAGACTGGTATATTCTATATTTCTTACTTTGAAAGTAAGCAATCGATCTCATAGATTGAAGTATAGCGATACTTGGAACTAGAATATAGGTGCTTGCCTAGGAGAGCAAGTTCATTGAACATGACCCGCCATGAGAAGTGCATTTGGTAATACACTCTAATGTCTATGCAACACTTCTCACGTGTCAGTTGTGTAAATACTCCCTAAACTTGAGACACCAGGTTATCTTATGTGTGGAGTGCTATACTTTGATTTCATCCCTACGGGTGCCTAACCAAGGATGCCAAAACAGGATGCTTTTGGGTATAGTATGAAGCATGTGAAGGCAAATGAGTGGTCAAGATAGGAATCATCACCTCAAGTGTTTTAGAGGACATATCCTATCAGTTCTTGGTTAACATTAGCTTATTGAAGTCCTTGGCCAAGGCGATATGGAGACTATGAAAAAAGTTTCATAACTCTCTATAAAACTAATGCTATAATTGCAGGAATAAATATAGAGGTCAATAAGAGTAGACACTGTATCAAGGTCTTATCATCTTTGGGATATATGATGAGGGAATGAATTACACTGATAGACTATACACTGAAAGGTTGTCAAAGAACCCTTTGACTCTCGCAACAATTGGGTGACCATGATGCATTGCTAGATGCCAATCTTGTTCTATGGAATTGATTATAAATTAATTGATTGAAATTTCTATTAAATAATTAAGTCATTAATCAATTCCATTGCCAACATGTTGGGAACTTAATGGGTCACACACAATGATTGCATTTGAATTAAATTGGGAGAGTGATGATTTAAGTTAGACTTAAATCACATGCTAGGTAATTAACTTCTATAAACTTAATTAAAAGAGTTTAATTAATTTTTAGGCATAGTTATAAATAGTTATAATTATAAGGCCTTGATTGCAAAATACAAAGGAAATTAATTTTGATTTTAATTTCCAAGGACTTAATTAAAAGAGTTTAATTAAGTAATGGGCCTAATATTATAATATGTTATAGTATTGAGGGCTTAATTGCAAAATTGAAGTTATTTTAACCTAACTATATAAGTCACCTTTTAACTATTTTCCATATGAGAGTTTTTCAAAATTGAAGAAAATGTAGTTTTTGTCAGACAAAGAAAAACATTTTCTTTCTTTGCCACCACTCCCTTTGTGTGAAAGAGAAAATTGCTTAAGCAATTTTCAAAAGAGGATCAGCTAAGATTGTGAAAAAGAAGAAAAGGGCAATTATTGTCCTCTTTGCTAGCAAAAAGTATAGTTAAAAACTCCCTCCTTCGTTGAAGGTTCAAATGCAATCATGTGTACTACCGTTGGAGGCCAAGCACTTGATTGGCTAGGACAGCTTTGATTTGCAACAACCGAGCTGAGGTGGTTGAACTTTTTGAAGGCTGATTTGGTGGTTTAACAAAGGATTCATCAACCTTTGTTATTTAGGTAAAGTGATCTGATCATATACTTTTATTTTCATTTAATTTTGTACTCAATTAAGCATGAAAGAGATCCGAGGACGGTGAGGCATAAATTTAATTTTTAAATTTATTTTCGCTGCATTTTATTTGCATTTGATGCATGATCAGCCTCACCCAACAGTATACGTATCGAACAAGTAATATAGTGATGAAGTAAAGTATCGTTCCCATGGACATTTGTTTCTAAAGTTTCACTCAATACTAAAATTATAAAACAAATTAATCTTCTTTAAGTAATCCAAAAATTGAAGAAAAACTAATTAAAAATAATTAAAAATTAACACTAAATAAACTAACAAACTAAATAAGTTGAGAAAAGCAGTATATTAACGACCTAAAATTATGGGTTCATTCAACATTTCATCTAATACCAGTTTGTCTTGTTATTTATCTTTCTTGGGTGGTTTTACTAACCTAGAATCCAAAGCTATGGACAAGTCTCCATCGAATTGCTTGTCAAAATGCCTAACTTAATTAGTTCACTTTATGTCTATAAGAATCAATTAAATTAAGTTCGTTAAGCAAGTGTCCTATTGTGGCTATGTATGGCAATGGTTGTATGTCTACCCGAATTGCAAATCAGATCACTTAAGTGACGTGAGCATACATTATTCAAACCTTAGTCCAATTTAGAATTTCTCTGTCGAGTCTCAATTAGATTCTTAAATTAGTTAATTATTGGCCAAACAATCAAAAGCATTAAGAACAGATTTAAATAAGCAAAATTACACCCTTTCAAGATGAATAAAAGAGAAACTAATATTCAAACTACATGTTGAAGCCATGAATCCAATAAATCCACCACAATCCTAGAAACATAGTTTAGCTCATAGCATCTAATAAAAACAACATCCAAAGAAATTTAGCGATGAATCCAACTCAAAGAAAATAAGAAAAACATAAAAGTAGAGAAAAAAACCAAGTGTTGAAGCTTTGCAATCTCAATTCTCTCTCAAATTCTCTTGTTTTCTTGCTTTGTTCTTGGAGGAAGCATTCTTGATGTAGTAAGTTGAATGTAGGGACACTCTTGATGTAGTAAGCTAAATGTAGGGACACTCCTAATGTAATAAGCTGAATGTAGGGACACTTTTGATGTAAGTAAGTTGAATATAGGGAGGAAACACTCTTGATGTAGTAAGCTGAATGTAGGGATGCTCTTGATGTAGTAAGTTGAATGTAGGGAGGAAGTAATCTTGATGTCAATGAGCTAAATGTGGGGAGAAGAACCCTCAGAGTATTATTTATTTGAGATTAGATTTCAATTGTGACAAGGGAAGGTGGTAAGAGTCTTACTTGTGATTCTTACTTGCACTGCTTTGGTTCCATCCGATGACCTGAATTCTAAATGATGGCTAGGATATGCCGTCAATGGTTTTACCATTGGTCTTAACTTCGTGATATTGCTTGATGAGTGTATTTTGAGTGATGATAAATGTGAAAGATATGATAAAGGTTACAGAATTGTGCCTAATGGAAGGTAAATTGCCAAATGTCATATGGTAGAAATCTTGATAACTTTTGGCATCCAATAGAAATCTTGATCAATGAGTCTACTCCACTGGTCCTAAGTTTGAGTCTAATTTTGAAATTTAATGTTAGTTGTCCTTGCTTGTTGGCGTTGTCCTGCCACTATGATGTAAAAGCCTACGACTTGTCATGTACAAGTTTAGACCGACTATGTTAACCGGGATATGGCTTTTGATTATAGAATATATAGACACTTTGTCTTAATTATGTGCCAAGGGGGCAATGTTAAATGTTTAAACATAAATTATGAAAGAAAAATATGTTGGTTATAATACCTTGTGGACTTATGTTTATGATCCAATTGATTTGATATTCTGAGGCTTGCTCAAGTCTTGCGGGCTTCTCTTGTTGGACTCGTGCACCGATCAAGGCCCTTATGTTTAGGTTGTAACAAGTTTCAAATAGATGGTTTTGATAGAAAACTAAGAAACTTACAATAAAATTTATTATGCTAGTTTTTTTATGGAGCTCGAGGTTGTAGAATAAGCAAGGTTTGGCAAAGTGAGGCTTAAGGAAATACGTTTCTTGTTAAGGTAAGTGGGTACAACTTTTTAAGCACTTTAATATGTAACGTAAGCATGATTTATGAATGTATTTACTTTTACATGATTTGAATGTCATTTGTAAAAATATTAGATTTCAAGATTTATATACAAATGTTTTCAAGAAAGTTTTGAATATATTGTGTATGTAAATATTGTATTATGTATTAGTTTTGAACAAGGGGCACAAGCCTTTTCAAATGTTTCCCTTCAAAATGTTCCTTGATGGAATGGTTGTTATGGGATTGACATGTAACTATAGAATGGTATGTATGGATGATTGTACATCCTTTTAAATTAAACTAATATGAAAAGATTGTTGATAATTGCTTATGTGAATATTGGCTTGTTTGATACAGCATGGAATTGTCTACATTTATAGATACACATGTTATTGTGAGTATGGTTACATTGAGTTGGTTGTATACATGTATGGTTATTTTGATGGTGTATGGAAATGATGGCATAAAGGGTGCAGACAGAAGGCCTTAGTTCATCATGTTGTTTTATGATACGATGGCATACAAAGTGTAGACAGAAGGCCCTAGACAATCATGTTATTATCGTGAGATGGCATATATGGTGCAGACGAAGGGCCTTAGTCCATCAGGACATTTATGATTGAGATGGCATACAGGGTGTAAAAGGGGGGCCTTGTTGATCCCGTTGAGGTGCTAGGGGGTGAATAGTACTAAAAATTTTAAGGTCTACACTTTTGAGCTTGTAGGGCTCTTAATCAACTTGAGGAATGATGGTTTATAACTTGTCGAAATTAAAAGACACCAACTAAGGAAAGGCAGAAAGAAGTGGACAATGTAAGAGTATTTATAGTGGTTTGGTCCCTTTCACTTACATCCACTACCTTGATCTTCCTAATCAAGGATTTTTAATCCAACTTCACTATATTAGTGGAATTGATAGCTCCCACCAAGCTTTTAAAAGGTAAGCTTTTAACCCAAGCTTTGATCCCTTACAATGACTTTTAGAGTGTTTCCCACGCTCCAAATTCTTAAGAAAAAGAAGAAAAATAAGTACAACTTGAAATCTTAACAAATTTGGAAGGATTACAATCAAGCTCAAACTTTTTTTCTAGAATAAGAGTGAAGGATAAGTGTTTTTGGTGAAGGTTCTTTGGCTTTTTACTCAAAATGGCTCTTTTGTGTTTCAATCTTACTTTTTGACCGTTGGAGCTTTCTTTTATACTTGGGGAGGCAGATTTTGTTGTTCAAGACATATTCCAGCCATTAAGGACAACTTTAATTCCATTTTATCCGTTATTTTGTCTTCTAGTTTTTAAATTCAAATGGGCAAACAAAGTTTGACTAACTAGTTATAAGCAACTCTAACTAATTATAGCTTTTGTACCTTGCACTGTTTTGCTACTGTGTATTTTGCGTTAACTGATTACAAGAGACTCTAACTGAGTAAGAGATCTTTGTCTTCAAGATTCTCTACTTAACAGACTTTCTTTATTTTGGTTAACTCTCTTCTTAACTGATTAGAGCTTCACTTCCTTTAACCTCAATCGATTAACACAAGCTCTAATCAATTAGAAAATTTTTGAATTTGAATTTTTCCATTTTGGCTCCTTTCATTGGTTAGACTTATTCCAAAGTTTGAATTTTGGCGTTTAGAGGTTTTTCAAGTCTTGTGCTCTAACTGATTAACCCCGTGCATTAACCGATTAGCACACCTCTATTTTCCTTTGTCCATCACCATCTTAATCAATTAAGCCTAGTGCTAACTGATTAAGATTTTTCTATTTTGCTTCAACTTGTCACCCAGTCATGCCTTGATTGATTAAGGCTTCTTGTTAACAGTTACAAAAGCTCTATCTTCACTAACCCTTTTCATCTTTCTCACTCTACTTGATTAACCCATGTATTTTATGATTTTGTCTTTAAGCACTAATTTTATTGAGGAAATTAACTTAATCCTACACATTTAAATAGTGAAGTTAGACATTAATGATTGAGGAATGTTTTGTTATCATTAAAAATATATGGAGTTAGCACCCTACTTCATCATCATGACATGTAGTATGTAGCAACGAAGTGTAGACAGAGGGCTTCAGTCCACTATGCTTGTGTCAATGGGAGGAAAGTCATGTTTATTATGTGAAGATGTGTAGTTTATGTGACATGTGGATGATGATATTATGACGAGTTGAATACAGTTATGTGCGAATGTGTTAGTTTACCAATTATGTAACTATATGCTATGTGATTGTTTTTAGCATAGAAAGTAATACGACTCAAGATAATAGTATTGAAGTACCCATAGACCAAGTTTAATAATTAAGTATCATAATCCTCCAAAAAGATTCGATGCTTTAGGTACAAAATAACCTCTTCATTTTCATAAATATGTTTTCACAAGTGCTCAATCTTTTCTTATGGTAAATGTATTTATGAAATGTTGAATTTAACTAAAGAAAGTTGTTTGCTTTACAACATCTTCATTTTTCAGGGATTTGGATGAGAAAGTTGACATTTATATTAAAAGTTCATGTTTACGTAAATTTATTATTTATGCAAAAACTCTTCCTTTTGGCTTGTCCCTTCAATATCCACTCACGAAGTTTTTATGACTCACCTTTCAGTTTTCCTTATTTTTGTTTTATAAATCAATAGCTCACTTAGCTTGGAACCTTGTGGAGGAGTAGCCCAGCTCTTATTTAATAGGTGTGATACCACTCTCCTTTCCAGACCTCCAATATTATTACATTCCATAGTGTGTTATGTCAGTTTCTATGTTGTTTTTGTTTGATATTGACACTTTACTATGTAAATGAAAGATTGACTTTATTTATGTTTGTTTAGGATTATGAACTATTGTGTTACACACCGAAAAGGGTGCACATGGCTTGTGATACATATGGTAATGTGGCCATAGATGATAAAGATACGAGGTGCATGTCCAATTGTAGAAACTATATGTTTTTTATTTTGAGTAAATGAAACAAAGATATGAAATGATCATGGTTGTATGCATGGTTGTATGTTTGATGTTACGTATGAATGGTGTGAATGAACACCCAAACGAGGATTATATGAGTATGTGATATGAATGGTAAGTATGAGGCTTGCTTGGGTCTAGTGTGCCATACCTACATGGGGCCTTGCACCAATGTCGACCCCTCAGAAAACGGGTTGCAATAGAAAGTTTCTTAGATGCAATTATTTTTTAATTCAATAACAACAATTTTTATTTGATATAAAAGTCAAATATCTACCACAAGAAAATCGTATATAAAAAAATAAAAGTGCCTTCAAGTCCCTTCCCTCCAAAAGGATCCACTCTTCTAAATTTTTCTAGGTTTTTTTTTTTTAAACTGTTGCAATTAATTTTGATGGCCAACTACATAGCAACCCTTACTTATATGGATATACTAATGGTCTTTGATCCACTAAGCCCAATCCATGGTCTAACATGACTATATATAAAACCCAAAATAAGAATATATGTGAGATCCATAGGGATCCCTTTCTACAACTATGGGCATAAGTTCATGACATCCCATGTCTAATGTCTTACTTGGAATTTCATTCACTCTAGTATTATCATCTTAGTCTCTTAAATTAATTAGGAAACCTTAATTACCCACTAATTGCAATAATTTTCACCAACACATTGCATCTAACCCCTATAGATAAAAGAATTATCAATAAGGTCCCTTTCATACAAATTTTATTAATCAATCCTTTCACCACACCATATTCCTCATGGACTTTGTGGATAAGTTTTTTCCATTGTCACATCCAACCCATGTAATACTAATTCATGATTTTTATTCTTGATACACTAAAACATTTTTTACAAAAAAACATTAACCAGATTTCTTAAGTCCAATAATCTTATGAAAATCACTTGAATATCTTCCTCTTGTACATAACTCAACATACTTAGATATAGCCTTTAAATTTAGCATCACCTATTAGCAACATTAAAGTCATATAGATATTAAATAAAATATATTGACCTCCAAGTTTAAAGACAATTAATAAATTGCAATAAAAGGTCCTTTTAATTATTGATATTGACAAGATTATATGGTGCTCTTTAGTTAGATCCTATTTAATGTATGTATCTTATACACTATACCCATTTGTTAGCTTTTGTCACGACCCGATTCTAAAGACTCATGACAAGCGTGAGGACCTATTTAGGCATAGCCCACTAGGTCCAAGCAAGCCCTAACCAACAATGCATGGGCTTGTCATACATTGCATTTATACACGTATTCATACTGTATAATAGCATTCAAAAGTATATAAACATCATCACTTCATTATGGAACTTCTCAATATAATGTGTGAAATTTTAAACATTCAATTATCACATAATTACTATCACAAAAATATGATACTTCTCAACATAAATTGTGTGGAATTACTTTCATTCAATATCAATATTCACATGACATATAATTTTATGGTCAAGCACTTATCTCATGCCTTTATTATCTATGGTTGTTTCACCATATTTACATCATTCGTATGCACCCATTTTGGAGTTCAACACAATACTCATAGTCATAAAGCAAATATGAGTGTATCATTACTTATTACATCACCATGTATCATCTTTGATATAGATAAATGAAGACTTAACTCAACACACTACGGAGTGTAGTGACATTGATGGCTGAAAAAAGGCATTACCACACTTACCAAATAAGTTGAGCTACAACTCCACAAGGCGCCTAGCAATGAGCTATTGATTTGTAAAACAAAAATAAGGGAAAATAACAGGTGCGTCACAAAGACTTTGTGAGTGGATATGGGAAAGGACAAGCTAAGGAGAAGAGTTTTTACAATATACCATACTTTGCAAAAACAACATGAATTTCATAAACCTCAACATAATCCCTTCAAATGTCAATAATCTCATTTCAAACATTTTCCATAAATTCGTTTGAAAGCCAAGTTATATAAAAGTATTGATAAACATTTATAGCTCAAAGTACAAATATTTATAAGGAGAAAACAAGAGAGTTCATATTTAGATTATTAGCACCCTTACCATTGGTAGTGGAAATCATTTCTCATACAACCCATACTTCGAGTAAAAACTTCTGATACGGAGATCTAGAAATATTATTCAAGTCTTCAAGTCAATAATTCCATAATGATCATTCCATGCATAAATATACAATTTGGCAACCAAACATGTCATCATTTTATATGATAACAACATCAGTAGCTCAATATAAAAATTGACATCACCATAACAAAATTGGCACATTCGCCCTAATCTCACAATTTTATAAGTGTGTGGTATAACGCTTCACATCTGGCATTTATCATGTGTGGTATGAAACCCTACATCTAGCTTGAATATTCGTATGGTACGAGGCCTTACATCTGGCCCTTACCACATGTGTTATAATGCTCCATATTTGGGCCTTTTTTACATGTGGTGTAATGCTCCACATCTAACCCTTATTCATATAGCAATTTCATACTTATTTAAAGTATTATCAGTCGAATAACATTCCATAATTAGAATCACAATTTCACATTCTACCATTTTATTAGTCGGCATTTACACATCCACATAATATTCTAAAGTGGTGGAGACTTATTCACTCACTCTCGCAGTCTATGTTGTCGGCATTCTACCATCCACATTCATCTCCTTGTAGGGGTGTCTCAATTCATCTACATTAGAATGTACACCATGGTGGTTTCTCTAACATATCACGTTCACATATAATTTGGGTGAGTATTCATTCTTTCACCTAGGCTTCTACTTAGCCATGCATTAATCGTGCAACATACATCCAATCAAGGAGCATTTGAGTGAAAACATTTGTAAAGGCTTGTCCCTCCTTGTTGAAAACTAATATGTATTAGAGTTATTTACATACATAGTAAATTCGAAAACTTTATTGAAAACATTTGTCTTGAAACATTTAGATTTTTAGAAATCATAATAACATTTGAAATAAGAAAATTAACCAAGTCGATAAATCATGTTTAACTTTACCATATAAAATACTTAAAGAGGTATACCCACTCATCTTGACAAGAAACAACTTCCTCTAAACTTTAAGTCATCAAACCATGCTTATTCTACTATTTCGAGCTCTAATAATCACCTAACATAAGAAATCCTATAGTAAGTATCCTAGTTTCTAATAAAACCCATTTTTGAAACTAGTTGAGTTTTTGAATATTTTTCATCTAACCTCCAATAAATTTCTAACTTCAAATCCATTCCATAAAATGAACAACCTTAATTATCCTTACCTTAACAACCTCATTAGAGAGCAAAACCCTTAAAATCCTTTACTCAAAATTAGATTAAATGAGCTGAAATTCATAAATTCCTAGACTTAGGTCATAACCATGAGATTTAAACTCAAAAATGCCAAATCTTGCTTTAGAATCAAGTTTGAAGGGTTGAATCCTTGCAAAATGGGATCTTAAGAGGTTGAGAGAAGGTTCAGATGCTGCTAGGGACAAGTTAGAGGCTGAAGAAGTGAAATTTGAAGTTTACGGCTCGAGTTGAGTTTTATATTTTTTCCAAGTTAGAGCCTCAGGATCAGCCCTTTAAACCTTGGGGGTCTATCCTTAGGCTTATATTTTTCTACCTATGGTGGCTAGGATCGACCCTTTGACCACAGGGGGTTGATCTTAACAAATTCCAATAGCTAATTTCTGAATCCCATGTTGTAGGGATCGACTCTTTAACCATTGGGGGTTGATCCTTGTGACTCTAGAAATTTTCTAAGTGTTTCATCTTGTAAGCATCGACCCTCGCTTTCCTTGGGGTCAATTCTAGCCATTTCCAGAAGCTAACTCAAGTGGTTGGGTTGCAGGGATCGACCTTTTTTTTCTCAGAGGTTGATCCTAAATCAATCTGGGAGCTAACTTGAACTAAATTACCTTCAAGGATCAACCCTCCTTGCTCGAGGGTCAACTCTTCATGCCTTATCTTATAAAAACACCTTCTTTGGTTTCCTTTTTCAATCATCCTTCAACCATCAATCTAGGAATGTAACACTACATTATGAAGAAATTTTACATTCAAATGGCTAGAAGACTCATTCGATAATCATCATCAATATAATTCATAAAAATTAAAAAATTCGCCATGTTCCATATAATGAAAATTGGGATTTCACAACTTTAAGGCCATTATACCCCAATGTTGGATTTAAATTATTCTATCTTTTCGATAAATGCATAACAAGTGTAGGTTTTAAATATTTGGTCATGTTTGATTTAAAACAATTTTGACAAACAAGGAACTAAAGAACTATATAACCCCCCAATTAATAGTTCATCAACTATTAACAAAGCTTTTCTACAATGTTATGTCATAAATAAATAAAACACCCGTTAAGTTATAATATATGTAAAAATAATAATTGATGCAACAATTTATTTATTTATTAAATAGATAATAAAATTAGTTTTGAAGGCATATTTCTAACATATTTATCATGCTATAATTTTGGTGCTTATACGTCTTTAAATTTTGTTTATATAACTTGGGCCTATTTTGACATCAGAGCTAAAATCGTGCCAAGATTTTTTTATTTTTTAATAATATACGGACTGAATCGAAAAGAACAAAATTAAGGGAATTGTAGTGTCATTGTGGCAGGCATACCTATTGTCCTTTTGGGAGTTTTGTGTGGAAAGTTTCCTCAAAATTATACAGACATTAAAAAAGTTTCTTGGGGGGACATGGGCACTGTAATGGAATCACCTCATTCATTTCTCCGCAGTTTAATAAATCAACATCAATTTTGAACTAAATTTTGGGTGCATTTATTAAAAGTAAAATGGCAGACAACTGTCTGGGTGGTTCATTAATACTAACATGGAAAGATCACCTAAATCTTGCGAAATTCTTAATAATTGGTTGAAGATTGATAATGACCACTGCCCAATTTGCCAAGCCAATAATTATTCGTCTCTCTTCTCACAATAGCTCCCAACCATTCCATAGCTAAAGAGTGGGCTAATCATTAAGAGATTGCTTCCTTATCTCTACGTCTTCCTAAGAGAAGAACACAAAGACTTTTGAGTTTGACTGCATGTTTGGTTGAGCCATTTCCCTTTTATTGCTAAGGAACTTTTTGGTTGTGAAATAACTAAGGAATAGCCATTCCTCTTAAATGACTATTCACTAAAATTATCTAAAATTAAAAAATAACTAATACCACCTTTCTCATGGTATTAGCTATTCAACCATTGAAAAATAAAATTTTTAAAAAATAAAGCTCAAAGTACCCCTTATAAGTTTTAAAATTATAAACCTATTTATATAAACATATTATTTTTTCTCTTTCCTCCTCCTCTCCCTTAATTCCAACTTCTAATAAAATATTAATATTTCAAAATATTAATGATTAAATTATAAATAAAATTTAATATGTAAATTATTAATTATTAATATTTTAAGTAAATTATTAATTATTAATTTTTAAAACTAAAATAAAATAAAAAAAATAATCACAATAATATTTAAATTATAAATAAAATATTCATATTTTTAAATGTTAATTTTTAAATTATAAATAAAATATTAATATTTAAATTATCAATTATTAATATTTTAAATAAATTATCAATTATTAAAATTTAAAAAATAAAATAAAATAAAAATAACTAAACANTTAAATTATGAATAAAATATTAATATTTGAATTATAAGAATTAAATAAAAATAAAATATTAATATTAAATTATCAATTATTAATATTTTAATTAAATTATAAATTAAATATTTCTTAAAAAAATAATAATAAATAATCTTGTATTATATTAAAGAATATTTTTATCTTTTTATCTTCTATTTCTTTCTTATTCTAAAATTATTTTTAACAATCAAATACAGCAATAAGTCATAATAACTATTCATCTGTTATTCTATTTGTTGTAGCAAATAACGTAATAACTATTATATTATATTCTCACAAAATAATTATTATATTTCATTTTCATTTATCTCGTGCACGGAAAGTTTTAACTAAATTTGTAGCAATACCTAACAAAGTCGACAAGAATGCCAAATATAATCTTCGAAGTAGATGTTCAAATTTTAACTGCTGAGACATGCCTTGATCCTTTCGACAATGTATATACATCCTTTGAAACTAAAATAAATAAATTTTAAATAAAAGGAATTTGTATTGCATTACTGCATAATTAAGGTCGGACATGAGGCCGATTAAGAAAAATAAATAAATGCCCTGCAATTTAATGTTAATGACCTGTCTGATCTGCATAGCAGAAGTTAATTTTATTTATTGTCTTAGCTGAATTAATCTGTGAATGGCCATGATTTGAAAGAAGAGCAATGATTTTCAAAATATATTTAGAAGTTATTGCGAAATGAAATTTATCAACCGATGAAGTACCCAGCAACAGCAGGAATTGACAAGAACATCTAACCGAAACGACCTTTTCAGAAACAAACAAACCCAGAAGAAGAAACCCAAAAGTATGCATACCAAAAGTGTATGGTTTGTGAGTTTGAGCTAAAATCTTAACTCCATAACCCCTAACCCCTTGGCTTGATCATTGCTTTTAAGGTATTCTTCATGACTACAGTAAACTCCAACTTCCCACTAAAATCCATTTTGCTATTAGGTGGATAGGCAGTCCATTCAAATTCCTGAACCATTCTTGCTAACATTAGGTGAACATGCACTGTCGCCATCCCCAAACCAGGGCAAATCCTCCTCCCAACCCCAAATGGCATCATTTTCACCCCTTTTACCCCTGTTATATCCGCAGCTTCTTTCTCCGAGAAAAACCGATCCGGGTCAAATCTTTCTGGGTTCGACCATATTTTTGGATCCTCACTAATCCCTGGCAAGAAAATCTCAAGATTTGCGTCGGTCGGGATGTCAAATCCCCCCAAAGTTGCAGGCTCAGTCGCTGCATGAGTTAGTGAAAAATATGTTGGTGGGTGCCTCCGTAACAATTCTTTCACTGTCGCTTGTAAATACTTCATTTTGTCTACATCAAACTCGTCTACTTTTCGATCGCCGACCGTCCATTTAATTTCATCGTAAAGCTTAGATTGAACATCTGGGTTCTCAATCAGCTGTGCGATGCCCCATTCAAGTGCAGTTGCAGTGGTATCGGTCCCCCCATTGAGGAACTCAGAACAGAGTGTGACCAGCTCTGAATTGGATGGTGCTGATTTTCTTCCTTCAACTTTGAGATCAAAAAGAGTGTCAAGGTATGAAAACGACATGGCGGATTTATCCGATCCCGGATTTAGAAGAGCTTCTCGACGCTTTTCGATGAATGGGACTATATATTCCACTTGCTCCTTACGAACCTGGAGAGCTCTTTTTCTTTGCTTGGAGAAAAAGGGGCTTAAAATGGGAAGATAATCATCAATTCTTGGATCAAGAGTGATTAAAACAGTTTTCATTACCTGATCCATTTTCTCCACAGTTTCTTCATCCATTTCAATCCCAAAACACATGCCTAAGAGTATACAAAACACTGCGAAACGAGCATTTTTCAGCACCGAAACAACCCCCTTATTAGCTTCGGCTTCAGCTCGCAGGCGATCGATTAGTTTATCCATTGCATGCTGTCTAGTACTGCGAAACTCTTTAAGCCTGCTTGAACTCAGCATATTCTGAACCATGTTCCGCCTCAGAGACCTCCATACTGGCCCGTAAACCGCTGCATTTACGGTGAATTTGTTGCAACTAAAGATGTTTCGAGTGGGATTTTCTCGTGGCCTGCTGGCGAGCAGGGCACCCTTTTCGATGAATGCTTCATGGCATAGCTTGGCATCGCTGAGTATAATCATCGTTCTAGTCCCCATTCTGAGTGTAAAAATTGGCCCATATTTTTTTCGAAGATCCTCGACATATTCAAAGAAGGGCTTGCCAGAGCGAGCAGCCTGGAAAAGATTTCCAACAACAGGCCAACCAGGGGGCCCTGGAGGGAGGTTTAGGCGTTTTGATTTTGACTTGCGAGAAAGAAAGAAAATCAGGCATGAAAGGACGAAGGCAACAAGTGTGAAGAAGAGATGGGAGTTAGAGGAGAAAGAATAAGAAGTGAAATGGTAAGAGGAAGTAGCCATACTGAAGAAGTGATGCAGTATGATAGATGATATTTAGACAGGGGTATAAAAATGAGCAGAGCATGAAAATGCAGGTGGGGTTCAGTTAAAGCTACTCGTGAAAGGTTTCTACCACCACTGTATAGGTGGGACGGTGTTAAATGCCGAGGAGACAGAGAACAGCACAAACTATGGGCCAAAAACCATTAAGACTTGCATTGTAATTCCCAGCTAGCTTGCTATAGGAAAAGCAAAAGCAATAGAAACAAAAACTAAAACGAGTTCCATGACTTATTGCATGCAGCTACTCATTTAATGAGAACTTAGGAGACTTAACTCAGTACTTGTCTTGAGGAGAGCTGAGGCAGAGATTTCCTGAAATTGGATGAGATTTGACCGGTAAGTGTTGAAGAACCTACGAGTCAGCTGTGGCTCACAGTTCAAGAGATGAAAAGTTCAAGGAGTAGAAATAAATGAAGTCTGTCGTTGACCTGATGCTTGTGAACATGTAACTTTTTGTACAACACTGGATCGAGAAAGGATTGTGCTGACGTGATCGGGACTTGGATTGGATAAGAACCAATGTACATGCTTGTATCGTAACAGGTAAAGTGTAAGGTATATATGTTTTATGGGATAGTATTACATATATTAGAAAGTAATCCCGCGTTATGCAACAGATTTCTAAATTTGTTTAAATTATTGGTGAAATAATTTTATTAGAGAAAAATGATATTTTTATATGAGGAGTTTGTATTAAATTTCTTAACAAGTATATAAATATGATGAAAAGATATAGAAAAATTATTTATAAGGGTAAACAATTGAAATAATAACCGATGAATGGAAAGAAAAACAATTAATAACAAATGAAGGATGTGGCATAATATTATTTGAGTTATATATCAGAAAATAAAAAATGAATGTTACAATAGTCTTTTTTGAGTTATATGATTAAAAAGTGCCATGGTATGACAAAACAAAGAAATTAAGAGAGATTTTTGCTATGTTTACAAACAACACTATGAGAAAGAAGATGTTACATAGTATATAACAAAAAGTGAATTGTCAGCAGTAAGTTGATATCCTTAACAAAGATCCTTATGTCTAAAATTAGTAGTGCAAAGTAATAAATAATGTTGTAATCATTTTATATATACATTAATAAAGTAAGCAGTTTTAAACAACAAGAAAAGAGAAAAATAGTTTCAAAGGCATAGAAAATGAATCCAAATTCAATGAATATGGAGAAAAACCATTTGGATGATTTCATATAGGGAAGAGAAAACTGGGCAATAATCCAAGTTCATCACAAGCAATAGAGGCTTCTTGCTTTAACTGAGGTCAATGATGATCTCCCATTATGGTTAATCAGATATAAGTTTTAGAATAATATAGCTTTCATTAGCATTAAAAGAAGAAGAGTAAAAACATTAGTTAGCATTTAATACTTGCGAAGAAAAAGCACATGAGGACAGTTTAAACATAGGATTTGAATGATATAAAATTCATTTTATTTAATAGTGCATTCCCTTCCAATTGTATCGTTTTAACAACGATTCTGCTGTTAAGGAACAATCCAAATTTCGGTTGGAAGAAATCATTTTTGCTGCTAAAGGAGGAAGAGGTCGACTTGTGATTTGCGAAAGATAATGAATCCGGACGAACTATGGTTGATCGTAGATTTTCTAATTTTAAAATAAAGAATCTTCTTACAAGCATGAGATTGATTTTTCGTGTGCCTTTGTCTGTCAACCAATTCTTCCTTTAACAACGAAAACGATTTTTTCCAACAAAAAAGGGACCATCATTGATAGCAAAAACTGTTAGTGAACTTAAAAAATTGTCGAAAATATAGGTTGATAGTAAGAATTATTAGTATATTTATATAGGATGTTAATGACAATATAGCATCAAAACTTTTATTTATTTGTTAAATGATTTACTTCTAGTCGGTCAGGTTCGTCAAATATATTAGAATGAGTAATATTTACTTTTTTTTTGTTATGTTGGTAAATTTTTAGCTTTAATAATTTTATTCTGTTATATGTATTTTGCTTGCAACAAACTTAAAGAAGAAGATAAATTGCTATACCTAAAAGGCATGGAAACAAAATCTAGAAGTTGGAACTTGTGCCAACACAGCAAAGAAAGAAATCTGAAAACACAAAACAACAATGAATATAAGCTCTACGACATTGACAACAAAAATCAATATAGCCTTTGTAGGGATCTCTTGAGAAAATGAGAGGACAAAAGCAATGGTTAAAAAACATAAGAGGACAAAAAAAAAATCTCAATTAGAAATTGAACTTCTCAATAGTAGTATGATTGAAAACTTTGATAAGCTAAACAATCAAGGTCAAATTACAAATTCATTTGAATTTATATCCAATATACATTTCCATATATTGTATTTTAAGTACAAACATTTCTCTTTGAAGTTGTTAAAATTTTAAAAACTCTGTTTAAGTACTTTTCCATTGTCAAACCAGGCTTATGAAGCATAGAAGTATGTCAGTTGTATTTTAAAATTAATGAGTTTGATATCAATTTCTATATATATTTAGGCTAGTTTTAGACCATATTAATTAATATTGTATTTAATTTTAAAATATTTGGGTGTTAAGGTTATATTCTATATTTTACATTTTATTAAGGTTTTTGTTTAGTTATAAATACTTATGTAATCTTAGATTTAATGAGCTTTTGGATGATAAATATTTGAATTTTTGAGGTAAAAGGATGATTATAAAGCTAATATCAATCAAGAACAAAGCCATATTCAATCACATACATATCTAGAGAAAAGATCAAGAATAAAACAACATTCAAAATTCAAAGAATGAATAATAATCTGCTTCATTCCTAGAAATAAGAAGGAAACAAAATATCTTACAATTTTAACTAAAGTTCAATTAGCAGGTTTTACATTTCTGCAAATCCAAGACCCGTAAAACATAGATTAAAACCTTTAATCAAGCATACATAGATTCAAATGCAATGGCAGACTATTACAAAGGATAAATAAAACAAAGCACACACATTATTAAATATCTTGGATTTCTTAAATCTATTCCTTTTTTCTAAAGATGAAAAATAAGAGACAGCTAGAAGACAGAGATGAAATTCACACAAAATACCAACATGTGAAAAATAGTGCCCAACAATTGGCAGATTTTCAAAGACAACTCTATCAACCAACCATTGATATCTTGACAACTAAAATAAGATGCAAATTATAAATAGGCTATCAGTCATTTTAGTTTTACAATTTAGCTAACTCTTTATTATTTCTAAGCTTAGGCACAATTGATAAACTCTTAGAAATACAAAAGACTATTTGTGAAAGGGAGTAAGAAACTACATTCAATCTTGTGCTAAAGTTGACAACAGTCTAAAAATGTAAGTTGCATATCATTGAATGAATGACAAAACATGGGTAAATAAATTACCAGTATGTTAAGAAAATTTTAGGAAAATGTTACAAATTGAGTATAGTTCTCATATTTCTCATCATCCATCTTTCCTATTGTCATATATGGGTCTGTGAGAACTTGATAAGCCTTAACTATGTAATGTGTAAAAGGCTTGTGAGGCATTGAAATATAAAGTTAAATGCAATTATCAATAAATAAAAGTTACCATTCAAATACCTCACTATTCTTATTAATCTACAGGTTATATATGGGATTTCAGATGATTGAATAAGTAAAAACCTAACAAACTTGTTTTAATACTCGTTTTTATACTTTTTAAAAAAAAAAAAAATTATGGCTAAGAAATTATGTAAATTGCTATAGTTAAAATCACATACACATGCAGCATAAAGCTTTTGTTTTGCATTGTCGACAAAAAAAAAATAGTTAAGTGTAATCTAAAGCATTTATAATCAATAATTGTTTTTTAACATCATGTAACTGAAATTGATGCCTAACAACATATTTCATACAACATAGAGTAGTCAATTTAATCAAAAAATTTGGAGAAAATGACAAAGTAATTAAACATAAAATAAATTAAAAATAACCATGACTAAAGATCCTTTTTATTATCAAAAAATAGCCATAAAATTAACATAAAGATATATCAAAGAAGTTTTCAAAAAAATTGAATGAATAAATAAAGAAAATTAAAAACTGATTAAACTTCAACAAATAAAAAAAAAACTAATCAAGAACAGTTGACAATACTCTAGGTGTCAGTTGAATAGTACATAGCTTGAAAAATTATCAACAAAGGCTAAACCATTGATAAACTGTAACAACCCCCAATTTTCGATGTAATTTAAGTAAAATAAGAATGATTTATGAAATATGTGAAGTCTTGAGGATGTTGATGATATGCTAGTTCTGCCAAGTGTTGAAAGTGTATATGGTTACACTTGGCGAATTTTTGAGAAAATATGTGATAAATCCCATAGTTTAAGGCTTTCATTTAAGATTGATGTTATATTTGTGAACATAAGTGTATGCAATTAAGTTGAATGAATGATTTGAAGTGTCATATTAGCAAAAAATGAAATTAGGGTGCTAAACTTGAATTTTTGGAAGTTTGAAAACCTGAAAACTACTTATAGGAGAAAATGTATCGATACATCTCCAAATGTATATATACATTCTTGGCAAGATGAACAATAAAGGCCTTCAAGAGATTTTCTATCAATACATTCAAGAATGTATTAATTGATTTGGCTAAAAGATGAACATGTATCGATACATTATCCAAATGCATCGATACATTTAAAGCAAAAAACACCTAGGGAAAAAAGTATCGATACATTCCCCTTATTTATTGATACGTGTTGGGGTGGTGAGCATTCTACCTGAAATGTATCAATACATTACCCCGATGTATTAATACATTTAGTTGAAATAAAGGCAAATGTATTGATATATTGCCAAATGTATTGATACATCATTGAAGAAAGGCAAAAATAACGAAGAGTTCGAGCCATTTGCCCATTTAAAACAAAACCCCCCAAACTCTTTCTCTTTCTACCATTTTAACACCATTTACCCCAAATGGATTTCTAAAGCAATTGGAGCTAATCTAAGCTTAGGGAAACATTATTGAGGTAAGATTAAATGTTTTTATAGATTATTTTTCAATTTAAACGGTTAGATTATAAGAAATCTAATTTTTCTAGCTTTGGTGAATCTCTCTCGATTTAGCTGAAATTTGGAGCTAGGATTCGTGCAATCCACCTTACAAAGTATGAGTTTAGCTCATTATTGAACGAT
This sequence comes from Theobroma cacao, assembly GCF_000208745.1. NCBI lineage: Eukaryota > Viridiplantae > Streptophyta > Magnoliopsida > Malvales > Malvaceae > Theobroma > Theobroma cacao. The sequence goes on along the minus strand of NC_030859.1, from coordinate 13,139,613 downwards.
TTGAGCCTTAAATAGTTGGATTGCTAAGATTTGGTTAATTGTGGAAAAGACGGTATTTTTCAAAAGCTAGGGTTTAATTAATAATTTGATGTTTTGTGTGTTCTAAGGGGGAAATGGAGAAAATTGACTCGTTTGCGAGCTAGAGGACGATTAGACACTGAAGTTGAGCTTGGCAGTGGAAGCACTTCCAATTTGTCACTATGAGTGGGTTTAATTAGAAATGCATGTGATGCATGACGCTTTGGTAAAAGGCGCTGCCATGGTATTAGAATAGAATATGTGTATGTATATATACATATATGTATATATATATATGGTTGGCTAAATGTAAGTGCCTAAGCCATATAACCTAAAATATGGATTGAGTGTTTGTGTGCTATGATGTGAGTCACATGGGTGGCATATGTTGTGTAATCCTAGATTATGAGGTCTAGAGGCTATGATGAACCCCTAGAAGTAGATTACCTTAGGTGAATGAAATGCTAAAAGGATTTGATTAAATGATGCCTTGTAGATATAAAGGCACTTAAAACCGTAACCGAGCTGAAAGATGATTAAAGCACAATGAATGTGATTTGTGGTTTGATGAGGAAATGGGAATGATAAAGGCACAATGGCCTTATTTGTGGATTTGTGTTCCATCTAAGGAATGAATTTCTAAATGTTGATCTTACTTGTGGTTAAGTGGAGTTCCATTTCCTTATGACCTTTGTGTGCCTACAGGGATGGTGGTAAACAGGGACAGTGGCATTAATCTTACTTGTGATTCTTGCTTGTATTGCTTTAATGCCACCTATTTGAGGTTACTCTGGGTGATGTCGACCGTCGAGAGATTACTCTAATTGATGACTTTGATTCTTTGCCAGCTGCTTTGGCGCTGTGCGTGATTTATTTTTAGCTAGCAGCTTTACCATAAGCGAGATTTGATTATCCGCTGGTTGGCCACCAAACATGATTTGACTATGTCCAGGGGAAGACCACTCTTTGATTTGATTCGTATATGACGTGAGATAGTCGTGGAGAGGCTTAGATAAATATGATATGCATATGATGTGATACTCTGATGGTTAAAGTGTGCCGTGGAGAAAATTTGAATAACTTTGATTGACTTCGAAAGTAAGCCTAATGATGTGTGATAATCTTTAGAGTTATTGAGGATGATGATACGCCCTCACATTGAAAACTTTAAGGATAATGATATGCCCTGTATTTAGAGATGTTTGCTAGAACATCTAGATGCACAAGTGGTGCATATATTTTATATATGTTTTTAATATGTGTGTATGTGTGTGTGATTTTGTTTATCTGCACCACTCACTGAGTATTTGAGTACTTACCCATTTGTATACCATGTGTAAATAAATAGGCCATTGAGTTGTGTAATAAAGATCGTCCTGCAACGGATTTATTTTTGGCATCTAGTAGGTTTCTATTTGCTATGTCACTCTATTGCGTCAGTCACGAGCTTTCGCCCTGCACTTAGTTGTTGTGTATGTAGGCACGTTATGCCATGTGAACTTGTGTAAAGTTTGTTATATACGAACCTACTTTAGATAGCCAATGTACGGCCCTATGAATGTTTGTATGGATTCTAAGCCAGGGATGATGCAATATATTTGAATTTTATTGTGAATATTTGACTATCAAATCCCTTGGCATTTATGTTGTATGATTTTGGACATTAAGGTTTACTCGGGTCTAGTGGGCCTGCCTGCTAGACTCGTGCGCCAATCATGGATCATTGATTTGGGTCATGACATGTGAAACCTCGACCTCTATAGACGCGTAACTTGAGGTAGACACGAAGACATGGATTGGGGGTAATCTTGTCATTTTTCTTGGTGAGCTCCTAAAAGTAAGTTTTCTAATATTATTAAGGTCCAAGTAAGTAAAATAAGTGAATAAATAATATATAAAATGAAATAAATAAAAATAAAAATAATTTCCATAATAGGGGTAAAATGGTAATTTTAGCTCTCGAGTCTAAATTTTTAAGTTTTCGCAAACTCGAGTATCTCTAATCTACTGTGGACCTTTTTTCAATGTCAAAAGAGTAAAAAGTTTGTACCAAAAGGAAGAAGAAGGCAAAGTTAACTCATTAATGGCATTTTCATAAATATGTGGAACTTTTGTCAACCCTAGGTACAAATATCTTACTTTCTAGCACTTTCTTCTTCTTCTTCCATTTGTCCTCCCCATTTCAAGCTTTCCATATTCCATGGAGGCCATCCATGAAAACCTTCATAACTTTCCCATATTAACTCCAAATCTCATGTTTTTGTACACGTTTTCATAGGATTTTTCATGCTTTTTCACTTTTTCACCTAAAAAACCCTAAAAAAGTCTTTCCTCTGTACTTTCTCTTACTAGTTGAACATTTTAGAGAGAAAAATTCTTCAAAATAGCTTGAAAACTCTTAAAATAATTTCCCCTTTTTAATCCTCAGTAAGGAAATTCAACTACGAGTCCACCAAGGTGAGTAATGAGTTAGGGTTGATTTTTAAGTTGTTAATGATGGCTAATAATTAAATTTGTGGGTTGTTTTATTGTTGAAGGTTATTTTGTGGTGGAAATGTGATTATTTATTTCTAGTGTGATTAGAATAGTGCAAACAAATGACTAGTTTGATAAAGAGCATTGTGTTGGTGTAAGATGTCACTATGGGAATTAATTAAGTTTGGAATTTTGAATTATAAGGATGATATAGGTGCTGGAAAATGGAAGTAATGAAAGAAGTGTTATGAAATTTGTTGGAGTTAGTATTAAGTTGACTAGTCAAATAATGATTGAAAACTAGTTATGAAAAACTAGTAAAGTTTGATTTAGGAAACAACCTTTGGAATTATATTCATGCAAATTGGGTTGGTTGTGATGTTATTATGTATGATAGGTTCCAACAAGACCCCACATTTCCACTTGGAGCGTTAGTTAAGGTTGGAGCTGATCAAAAAGGAAAATCAACAAAGACAAGTGAGTGAACTTGCATTTAAAATGTTTTGGGATAAATGAATATGCATTTGAATGAATCACTTGAAAATTTTTATTTATCTTTTTCTTTAAAACATGCATGGGAATAAGCCTTTGATGAAACGTCCTTACGTTGTGAAATATGTAATATGATGAATTCATGTGTTTCCTATATTATATTGAATTACTAAGTGAATTGTGGCATGTGATGCAATGATGATTTCGAGATGTGACAAATCATTGTATGACAGTCAATATTAGTTTCCATAAGAAATAGGGTTGTGTAACCATGTGTATGGCCAAACAATAAATTATGCGAAAAGTATAATGTGTAAAGATTTTGTTTACATGTTGTTATGTAGGTTATACCTTGAAAGGTAATATTGCATGATAACTACAACCGTGCATGTGCAGTGTATGAGTACACATGATGGTATTAGCTATGTGCGGTGTGGGAGTGCACATGAGCTGGGGTGACATTGGTAGTTGTATGTGTTGAACCATGTCGACTATTTTGAGGGTGAGTGGAATGTCCTTGATGTATGTTTGAAGTTACATATGGATACATATATAAATATATAAAGTAGATATATATATTCATATAAATTCTTGTATACATGTTTACCCATAGCATCAGGTTTGTTTATGATATATAAACTGCTTTAGGGGCAAGCCAATATATATAAATCGAATCTAAATAAGGGCATTACAAAGAACATCACTTTCACTGCAGCCAAATTGATTTTCACCGCAACGAGAAACTTTTTGCCTTAGGAGCTACTGTTCTCATCGTAGCCAAATTGATTTTCGCCGCGATGAGAAACTTTCTACCTGAGGAGCTACTATTTTCGTCGCATCCAAATTGATTTTCGCAGCGGTGAGAAACTTTTTGCCTTAGAAGTTACTGTTCTCGTTGTAGCCAAATTGATTTTTCGCCGCGGCGAGCAACTTTCTACCTTAGGGAGTCACTGTTCTCGTCGTAACCAAATTTGATTCTCGCCGCAACAAGAAACTCTCTGTCTTGTTTGGAAATCTTTTGCAATTCCCAATTTTTAACTTCATTGTTCATTATGGATCCTTCAACACTAAGGGATTAAATAATCAAGGGCTGAATTGAGGGGTTTTAACAAGAAATTAAGCTAATTGCATTGTTTTTAACATAAATGAATCATGTTTTCTAAAACTTCCCGTATCGTTTGCTTGTTCCCTTCCTATGTTCACTCACTAGGTTTATACTCACTCTTTTCAACTTCATGTTTTCAGATTTGGAGGTAGTTGGTGTCAAGCCCAGCTCTATAATATACTTGCCATGTCATTCATGTACTTGATAGCATGTCTGCATACTTGGATGCCTCGAAAAATCGTTAAAAGTCGATATTGTACTTAGTGATACAATTAAGTCAATTAAAGCCTCGAACTAGTCCAAATAGAGATTTTGGGATGTATTTGAGAGTTATTGAACCTTAGAATGTCTTAAAATGGTGATTTGGAGTTCGAGGATTAATTTGGAATCCAATCGGGAATTTTCATAACGTATGGGCAAAATGGTCATTTTGCCACCCGAGGGCAAAAATTGGAATGTTGGAAGAGATTTTTGACCAAGTTTGACTAGTTAGAACATAATTTGAATTTGAGAAGTGAAAAATTCCAATTCCGACATTTTTTCGAGCATAAGGGTAAAACGGTCATTTCACGTGTCCATGAGGACGAAATTAGAATTTTTAAAATTTTACACCACCATGACACTTGTCAAGCCCATGAATATCACCTATTATCATTTTTATATTTTGGATAATTAAGGTATTATATGTGGAGGTAAGAGAATGCTTAATTGTTAAGTTTTAATCATGGACCAATCAAGTGGCGACACGTGTCAAGTTTTTAATTTTTTTATAATTTTCTTTATAAACCAGCATAAACCTTTCCCAATTCACTCTTCCTTGCTGTGAAAGCCAAAGAAAAGGGGACAAAGAATAGAAACAACCCTAAGGAGGAAAAATTCAAGAGAAATTCATTGGATTTCCAAAAAACGAAGCAATCAGAGGTAAGATTTCACAATTTAGCTTAAGATCTATCTTACCCATACTTTCTTTTTCATTTTCTACGGTTGAAACTCAAGTTTTCATGATGGAAGCATGCTGGCCGAATCAATGGGGGAAGGTTTTGAGGATGCGTTTTGCTAGATCTTATGTTATCTAGGCGCTTTTAAGTGTTTGTGATATTCGGTGTGAAAAACAAGCAAGAAAACAACATGTTCTTTATCAAACCCTAATTGGTCAAATTCTGTAAGGAATATTTTGAAGATGAATTTTGTCATATTTCATGTTATCTAGCTCATATTGGATGATTCGTGATGTTGGATATCGAAAACGGTTATATAAAAGTATAGTTCCTTTAGTAAACGACTTGAACGATAATGAGAAAATTATAGTAAACGGACTTAGAATTGATTTCTAATGAGGTATACGGATTTATTGGAGTATCGAAAGTGCAATGAATCTATTTGGAGTTGAATTGGATGTTTTGGCTAATTAAATAGTGTATAGGGCGAGTTAGGTCGAATACCATTTCAGTCTAACAACAATTGAACCTACGTAGAACACCATCTTTAAGTGATTATTCGAACACTTCTCATTCAATTTCATACATTCATAAAGAGCCTGAAATAGTTTTATAACAATTTGGTACAAATATATTGAATTACTTGTTATGTATTATGTATAGGTGGTGAGCCCTCTAGTAAGGGTAAAGATATCGTACCTGAGGACTAGGAGTAGGAGTACTCTCGTTATAGTGAGTAATCAGACAATCATCTTAACTATCTAAAGTAGTTTATACTCATTTTTATGATTTTAAAGAATAATGAACTGGAATTGTAAACTATTATGTTTTATAACTGAAGTGTTGGTTAAATGAAATAAGATTCATAATTTGGTTTGAAATTGAATCCTGGTTTTGGAAATTGAGTAAGTGGAAACTATATACTTGTGTTATATATATGTTTTGATTATTGTTAGTTATGCAGACCCTGCTTTGTAATAAATGTATCAGCATAACGGAATTTGTAATTGACATATGGTTTGAATTGATGGCTTATGACAATGTGACGGCATGAATGGCTAGATTTGTATTTGTGGGGAATATATGAACTGTTTTGTTTTACCTTGACATGTTGGGTAATATCATTTTAGCCATGTCATATTGCCGAAATTTTTATTGATTTGGTGGGGTAATTGATTAGCCTGCTGCAGTGGGCGAGTTTTCGTGGACCGGCCTATTAGAGGGGCACGGTTGTGAGACCTTGTCAAGCTCGATTAAAAGACGGTATTGTATCGAGTGGTACAACTAAGTTAAATCGAGCCTTGAACTAGTTCAAATAGAAATTTCTAAAAGGAAATTGAAAATTTTGAAACCTACAGAATGACTTAGAATAGTGATTCGGAGTTCAAGGTCCAGTTTGGAGTCCATCAGGAAAATTGATCAATTAGGGAAAAAACGGTCATTTTATCATTTAATGATTAAATGGAGATTTCTAGCCAAGAGTTGATCACATTTGACCAAGAATAATTATATGAAATATAATTATGATTATTGGAGTATAAAATGATGTTTAGCAGTGAAAAATTGTGATTCTCGGTATTTTTGGAGTACAAGGGCAAAATGGTAATTTTGCCACTAGAGGACTAAACGGGAATTTTTTAAAAAATGATTTTTTGCCCCATTTGGTTAATATTGATCAATATTAGTGTTATTTGAGGTTGAAAAGTAGAAATAATGTGATTCCGGTACATTTCGGAGTATAGGGGCAAAATCATAATTTTTTTGCTCCGGGGCAAATCGGTAAATTTTTCGCCCCAGCACTTGTCAAGACCAAGGGATTTTAAATGTGGTAGGATTGAAGATTAAGAAGAAATTGGGCCAATAAGCATGTGACACGTGGCATGCTTGATTATTTTATTATTTTTTATAGAAATCAGCCCATTAAATCCCCAATTCTCTCACCATATTCTGCCTAGACAACCAGCAACAAGAAAAAAGGAAGAACAATGGGAAAAACAAGAAAACCTAGGTGGAAATTCAAAGAAAAAGTGAAGAAATGAAGGAAACAAACTAGGTAAGTTAAAATTTCTTTAATTCTCCTTGATACCTAGCTTACCCATGCTTTTGTTCTTGATTTTCATGGTTGAATATTGAGTTATCATGATGAATTCAATTCTGAAAAATGGGTATGGAAGAGGAATTGTTGTTGGAATAATTTGATTTTAGACTATGTTAGTGTTTAGGGATAGTTAAGCATGGTTATGAACAAAAACACAAAAGAAATATTCAATTTCTCTAGGGTTCCTTG
>NC_030859.1:13107681-13131401 GCF_000208745.1 Theobroma cacao | reverse complement strand
TATATATATATATATACATATGTAAATGTGTGTGTTATAGCAAATTGATGGACAATGATTTATGGTTGTAATGTACGTGAAATTTGACACATTGTACTTTGAGAATTTTCATGAATTTTATGTTGATTTTATTAGTTTAGCAGGATGGCTTTTTGTTGAGTGAGGAAAAATGTTTCTCTTGTTGCTCCATTTTGGCTGCAGCGAAATTCATGCTCACTACAGCGAGAAACTCTCGAGTTTGAAGGGGTTTTAAATAGGAATGAACTAAATTGCATTGTTTTGAAACAAGTGCTTCATGATTTTAAATTCTCCCTAATTGTTGCTTGTTCCCTTCCTTGTTCACTCACTGGGTTTATACTCACCATTTTCAAATTCATGTTTTCAGATCACGAGGCAGCCGATAATTAGGACGAGGTGTCCTTATATACCTGTGTCCATCTTTTGGTAGGTGTCTCGGTATTTGGTAGCTGTATATTCATCCGAGTCCCTCCGTTGGAAGTCGAGTATTATTTTGTTATGCATATATGAATTTAATGTAAATTTTAAATGAGTAATGCCAGTACGAGTTGGCAATGTATATCACTATTTTGATTCAAAGTTATGAAATATGACTTAGTGATAATAGATGGAATTATAAGTAAGATAAATAATAGGCTTGCTTGGGTTTAGTGGATTATGTCCATTGGACCCATGCGTCTGTCATGGCCCGAAATTTGGGTTGTGACAACGGTAAACCCCATCATATTTTACCTTAGTAGGAGAGGTGCCGATGGTATCTCCTAAGGTAGTTTAGAGTTCAATTCACACCAAACCACCATGTGAGGGTGAAACTTAGCCAATGCCAAGGAACGGCTATGTTTTTAAATGTAAAAATATGTTTTATGTATATATGTTATTTTAACAGCCTTGACGGACTCGGTTGGATGCCTGGCGTAAGGTGTCATCGAGTACGAGTTTTGGCACGAGCCAATTTTTAAGAGAGTCATAAGCCTTGCTAATTATTTTTGATGAAATGTAATTGTTTTATATGGTTGAAATGAGTTTTAATGTTATGAATTATATTATGAAGAGATGTTTTAATTATCTCTACTTACTCGGCTTTAGATATTATAGATGAACTTTGCTTACTCACTGGGTTTATAAAAACTCACCCTATTCTTTTCACCCATTTCAAGTTCAGAGCAGTCTGTAGACAGTCGATTTTGTCGAGGGTTTGCTTTTGGATTTGCACCCTTAGAAATCGTAGGTCTACAATCCTGTTTATTTTTTATATTTTGGGGCTCACATGGCATTGTAAAATATTTTGTATACCCTGGCACTGTGTGCTATTATGTATATGAATTTATTTTGTTATTACGCAACAGTAATTGTTTACGTAGAATTTTATAAATATTGTTTTATATAAAAATGAAATATTTTATCCAATATTTTTATTTAGTTCTATTAATTATAAATTCACTTTAAATAGTTGATTTAGACACCTAGATTTATTTTTTTATATGAAATGTATATTTTTCATTCATATACTATATTTTTAGCAGGTTTCAAAATTTTCGGGTTAAATGACCAAAATACCCCTGTGCTGTAGAAATTACATTTTGATTGTCTTTGACTTGAAAATCGTCTATATTCCTTTAAAACATAATATTTAGTAACTGTTGCTCACAAGGGAGGTGGAAAATTGATGCTAAAGCCTTGCGAAGTTTTGGTTGGCATTCTAGGTAAGGTTTGTCTATCGGGACATCGTAGCGGTTGTCACAGGCTCGAAGAGAGTATCGGGTCATGACAGTTGGGACCTAGATTGAGGTGTCTATTTATATTCACCTTTTGGTAAGTTCCACGACGTTCAGTAGCAGTACCCGTACCCAAAGTCTCTCCGTTGGTAGTCAAGGCTCTTTTGCATGTGTACATGTATACTAAATGTGAATTGTTAAGAATTATTTTGCAAACAAATGTGTATATTTTGATTGCTGATGCCATCGTGAGTCGTCAATGGATGACATTATTCTGGGAAAACACAAATATATGTATTTAGTTGTCATGGCATATTACTGAAGTGCTCATAGTTGAGAATTACGATTTGTGGCTTTAGAAATGATAATGTATGATTGATAGAATAATGAACAAGACCACGTAAAGAGGCTTGCTTGAGCTTGGTGGGCTGTGCCCATTGGGCCCATGCGTCGGTCATGGCTCAAAATTTGGGCTGTGACATGACATAAACAAAGGGTAAATCATGGGAATATCAATATAGCAACATTTGACTTAAATACTCAAGGACTGATTTGACAAAACAAATGCATACTAATATTTCAGAAAAAACCAAATAGAACTTGGCAAACCAAAAACCATTAAACCCAATTATCTAAAACTAGCAATATCTAAATTTATAATATTTTGTAAAACATATCCTGCGCTTAGTACTCAACAATAAAGGCAACATCCCTACAAAAGAAAAGGAAAATGACAAAAGAAATCAATAAGAGAAACCATGTCAGTACAATTCTAAAACTCATGACTAAATGTATGGAGTATAGATCAAAAACCAAAACAAAACAAATTTCATTGAACAAAAAAGCAAAGCACTAAACATAAATAAACCGTAATCAGTAACTACAAACTGAATTTAATGCTAGATACATTTATGCAAACTTATAACTCTAGTATTTCATTAAATTCAAGATCCTTTTTCTACAATTAACTAGGATATCATAAAAGAAATATTAGTTGTGGTGAATTAATGGAATCTTCACCATAAAGTGATGCTACAGATGACTAAACACTAAAGGCATAGAAACTAAAATATCTAGATGAAAAAAGTGATATTGAATATGTCACGACCCGGAACTCCCCTCGAGCCCGTGACAACCGCCGTGGTGCCTTGATGGGCATTCATCTCCCGGAATGCCAACCGGAACCCCGCAAGGCTTAATATCAGTTTCTCATTTCCCCCAATGAGTAACCGTTGCCAAATTTTATGTTCTAAAGGATTTTGAGCTATTTTCAACTTAAAACTGATAAAATAAAAATTTTTGTCTCACAGGGATATTTTGGTTATTTTCCATTGAAAATTTCGACACTAGTTAAAAATGTAGTAAATAAGTACAAATCGCATAATTCACAATTAAAAATAAGTTTAGGCATCTAAAACCTTTATTCAAAATAAAATTATAATTATTTGAATATAATAAGAAGATAAAACGAAATATTCAATAAAATATTTTATTCTCTTATAAACAGAAATTTTGGAGTTATGCGTAAATACTTTTTGTAATGTAAAAACAAAATAAATTCATTCATACTGTAGCACAATAAACTATTAAATTTACAATATCAAGTGGGCCCACAATAACTAGAATTAAAGAAGCTGTGAACCTACAGTTTGGAAGACGCAATCCAATAGAAATCCCCGATGGAACCAGCTATCTATAGGCTACTCTGATCCTAAAGTGGGTGGAAAGGAGGGTGGTGAAATTATAAAATCCCAGTGAGTAAACAAACACCATTTAAATTAGCTAAAGCCGAGTAAAATGTGACAATTAAAATATCCCATCATTTTAAGTATTTCACAATTTGAAAATTTATCTCAACCCATGCAAACGGTTGTATTTCATTTAATTTCTCATTAGGGCTTATGACTTTCATAAACAGGTGGCTCATGCCACCAAATATACTCGATGACACCTTGATCAGAGGCGTACACTCGAGCCCGCCAAGGCTGTTAAAATTTTGTATACTCGTAAAACATATTTTTGGTTTGAAAAACATAGCCATTCCTTGGCGTTAGCGGAGTTCATCATCACGAGGTGGTTCGGTGTGACGTGAACTCTGTCCATACCTCAGGAGATACCCTACGCGCCTCTCCGACTGAGGTACATATATATATCCGGATTTCGTGCCCCTCTAATAGGCTGGTCCACAGAATTCGCTTATGGCAGCAAGCTAAACCCACCATACAATAAAATTTTGATAGTATGACAGAGCTAATATTTTACTACCCAGCCTGCAAGGGTAAAATAAAATAATTCATACAATTCATAAAACATAGCCCAACTAGTCATGCTAACACAATAACAATATGTCATAAGCCATCAATTTCCAATCATAAATTTACAACATACCGGTGGTCTCTAATTACTCTATTTTTCAAAATCATCATTCAATTTTTAAAACAATTTATAAAATCTTTTCATGTAGACACATTTTATTTGTAAAACTCAAGATTTACCATTTTTACCTTAGAAGATTAAATCCATAATCATCCATTTTGAGTCATGGGCTTATGCCAATCAAGGCAAATTTTCACACTTTCGATTACATGAATTCGATTGCACATATTCCATTCTCATATGAGCGTTAATCACTAGTTGGCATCATCCTCAAACAACACGTATTATATAAATCAAATTTTTGTAGTCAAAGTTCATATTGAAGTAATTCAACCCTATGTCATATCTCATCACCAAACCCTTACGTGTACATGAGAACTTGAATTTTCGAATCATCATTTCTTTTCTAAGTAGATCTTTACAATCCCCGTAGCATATTTCTATTCCCTTACACATAATAGTGTCATTTAATCAAACCGTATCACCCTCATTTTCTAAACATTTGGAACACAATTCAACCTTTGCCTACCATTATCAAGTACTTTGCCTTGATAATTACTTAAAAATAAATTGAAACTTGTGGGGAAGTACATTTCACAATTTATGTTTTACGTCTACAATTATGTCGAGACCAGAGCCTCATCGGGTCCATAAAACAGTAGGATAATCATTGCCTCAAACCAGTATTTCCAAGTATACTTATGCTTGCATCCCATTCTCATACTTATTGTCACGACCCAAATTCTGGGCCATGATCGACGCATGGGTCCAATAGAAGTAATCCACTACACCCAAGCAAGCCTATTATTTATCTTACTTATAATTCCATCTATTATCACTAAGTCATATTTCATAACTTTGAATAAAAATAGTGATATACATTGCCAACTCGTACTGGCATTACTCATTTAAAATTTACATTAAGTTCATCTATACATAACAAAATAATACTCGACTTCCAACTGAGGGACTCGGATGAATATACAGCTACCGAATGCCGAGACACCTACCAAAAGATGGACACAGGTCTACAAGGACACCTCGTCCTAATTATCGGCTGCCTCGTGATTTGAAAACATGAATTTGAAAATGGTGAGTATAAACCTAGTGAGTGAACAAGGAAAGGAACAAGCAACAATTAGGGAGAATTTAAAATCATGATGCACTTGTTTCAAAACAATGCAATTTAGTTCATTCCTATTTAAAACCCCTCCAAACCCGAGAGTTTCTCACTGCAACGAGCATGAATTTCACTGTAGCGAAAACGGAGCAACAAGAGAAACATTTTTCCTCACTCAACAAAAAGCCATCCTGCTAAACTAATAAAATCAACATAAAATTCATGAAAATTCTCAAAGTACAATGTGTTAAATTTCACGTACATTACAACCATAAATCATTGTCCATCAATTTGTTATAACAAACACATTTACATATGCATATATATATATATATATATATACGTATATACCCATCATCATCATCTCACCAACCCATCATCATCATCACCAGCTCATCATCATCATCACCAGCTCATGCGCACTCCCTACTCGCACATGGCTGGGTCATCACCGGGTTATGCGCACTCCCTACTCGCACATAACCGGGTCATCCTCGGCTTATGCGCACTCCCTACTCGCACATAGCCGAGTCAACATAATTACACAACATTATATTCAAGCATATATGTATATCAACATAATGCAGCCACATAGAAATCCATAATAACCACATTTCATAACATAAACCTTTTCTCAAAAGCTTGTTCCCAAGGCATTCATTTTCATGAAAAATTGCATAAAATCATTCAAACACTTTGTTCAAAACAGTCATATTCCCAAAACAATTTTGATAGGCAGTCCACTCACAGGTGTCGAAAATCCGGATTCCGGGTGAACTCTGACTAATAGTCCTCAGGCGTAATTCCTTTGCCTTTTCCGGACGTCTCACCACCTTGACAAATAACAAAGTCGAGGAATTTACTATATTGTCCCTAAATTGATATAAATTAATTTAAACTACTAATGCTTGATATGTAAATGCAAAAATATGTCCGATTACCGCTTAATCACGGTATCGATTAAATTCGACCGATCACCCGATTAATCGGCGATTGTGTCCAAATCACCTCCAAATTAATTCATTTCTCCTCTAATACCTTAATTTACCACATACATTTAAATAAAGCCAAATTCAGCATTAGAACCCTCACAATTCCTTATAGAAAAAATTTGGTCATTTGGTGTACTAGCATCGAATTTTTTTTTACATAACCGTTTCACCTTACTTCATCATTTTCCATGCCATTTTCCTTGAAATAAAAACAATCCCCCATTGATATTCAGCCCTCATGGTTCGGCCAACAAGGAACCCTAGAGAAATTGAATATTTCTTTTGTGTTTTTGTTCATAACCATGCTTAACTATCCCTAAACACTAACATAGTCTAAAATCAAATTATTCCAACAACAATTCCTCTTCCATACCCATTTTTCAGAATTGAATTCATCATGATAACTCAATATTCAACCATGGAAATCAAGAACAAAAGCATGGGTAAGCTAGGTATCAAGGAGAATTAAAGAAATTTTAACTTACCTAGCTTGTTTCCTTGATTTCTTCACTTTTTCTTTGAATTTCCACCTAGGTTTTCTTGTTTTTCCCTTTGTTCTTCCTTTTTTCTTGTTGCTGGTTGTCTAGGCCAAATATGGTGAGAGAATTGGGGATTTAATGGGCTGATTTCTATAGAAAATAATAAAATAATCAAGCATTCCACGTGTCACATGCTTATTAGCCCAATTTTTAACTTTTTGACTTTTTCTTCTTAATTTTCCACCACAATTATTCTGATATTTATCCAATCCTACCACATTTAAAATCCCTTGGTCTTGACAAGTGCTGGGGTGAAAAATTTACCGATTTGCCCTCGAAGCTAAAAAATTACGATTTTGCCCCTATACTCCAAAATGTACCGGAATCACATTATTTCTACTTTTCAACCTTAAATAACACTAATATTGATCGATAGTAACCAAATGGGGCAAAAAATCATTTTTTTAAAATTCCCGTTTAGTCTCTAGTGGCAAAATTACCATTTTACCCTTGTACTCCAAAAATACCGAGAATCAAAATTTTTCACTACTAAACATCATTTTATACTCCAATAATCATAATTATATTTCATATATTTATTTTTGATCAAATGTGATCAAATCTTGGCTAGAAATCTCCATTTAATCATCAAATGGTAAAATGACCGTTTTATCCCTAATCGGTCAATTTTCCTAATGGACTCCAAACTGGACCTTGAACTCCGAATCACTATTCTAAGCCATTCTGTGGGTTTCAAAATTTTCAATTTCCTCTTAGAATTTCTATTTGAATTAGTTCAAGGCTCGATTTAACTTAGTTGTACCACTCGGTACAATACCGTCTTTTAATCGAGCTTGACAAGGTCTCACACTTATGTGACATGTCAATCATAAGTCTAACTTGACTGTATAGCCATTTGCTCCTTAAGCTTTAATGTTTTCTCATTGCGAAAATTCTTTTGAATTTATCACATCAGAGTATTCATAAGGTGGTTACATATCCATATTTTATAGTTCAAGGTCTAACACAGCGAACACTGTCTCATCATTAAAGTTCTACCTTTATCTATCGATCATAGCTCCCTTGCACACTTACCTATACCTTCCTGGGTTACTTACAAGCCACTCATGGCCATCCAACTTTTGACCTCTTATAGTAAGTCAAACTAATATATTCTCTTATGCTTTTCCATATGCTTCATTTAATAAAGTTCCATTGAGAACTTACACAATCCAAGGCTTATCTTCAAAGTCACTCATAACTTTAGTCGTTCATTGCATGCCCAATAACACTTTAGCTCACTAACCCCACTGGACATTATTTCAAAATCTCCCAAGGCGTCCATGTTCTTAATTCGGATCATACCATCTAACTTAATATAATTGCATTAATTATCCTTAAGTCCTTATGCTTAGCCTATCAAGATCCATATCTCCCCCTCCTTCATGTTATTGGCTTTATTAAAGTATATGTGGCTTTTTAACCTTTCACACTACATTCTACATTTATGCCAAGGCACTCTCAATTTCATGTCAAACCCATTGTCATGTAACCATAAATTAGGGTAAGCTTCCTTATGGAATATCGCCTTCCATATGATGCATGGGGATCACAAGATGTATAACTCCAAGTGTATGCCTACATATTGATAATCTCCATATATTTCGTGATCATGGAAACCATAATTTTGAAAACTATCTTTTTTATCGCAAGTTTGAGATCGGAACATTAATCTCCACATATACGTATACACGCACATTCAAATGTCCATATTCCTCATTATATATACGGGTCTCTGTTTTCAAATGCCTTCAGACTAATTTCTCTTTATATCCACATAATCGACCTTGTGTTGTTACTAGCCCCTTTTTATTCAACTAAGTCGAGACAAGAATTATAAGTTCTCATAGCAACACTTTACATTAACTCATTTACCATACCACACTTGTAATTCGTTATTCATACTTCATCACTTAACATTGATATTCCTCATCGATATCTCATACCTTCATCTTTCTTTACACTTATATTCACAATCCTCATAGAATCAAAAATCCATTATAAGCGTCACTTATATCCTTTCAAATTTGTAGCTGCAACTAAAATTTCAAATTTCACCTTTTCCATAAGAAATTTTGAAGTCACTTATCAAGTATTGTAGTTGCCCATACCATTGATGAATTTCTACGTCAATTCTCAGTAATTATATAAGGCAACTAATCACACCGCTAAGGTGAATACCCCTCCTCAATGATTATACTACTAATCCATTTCTGTCCTACCAAAAAGGTTCCCATGGACATAAATCCAGTCATTTAAACAACTACTTCATTCACATTATATAAAATAAAAGTCAACTCTTAATTCCTTTATACAGGTAGTTACTATTTCCTTTATACTGCATCTATCTAGAGTTAAAGTAGTACAACTTTAACAAAACACTAAGTATCTTTAGAGTCATCATCACCTTGATCCTCTTTCGGATTCTCTTGGAGTTTTCTTTTCTTTTTTTTTTCTTTAATCCGAGCCTGTTGGATTTTCCTACATTCCTCAATTTCTTTCAAGATGAAATTTCTTATGCCTTCATTAACGTCGTTATTATCAACACTTTCATAAGTCTCACTAGTACTAGTGCTTTCCTTTATCCGAACCTTCGCTCCCAAATCCGATGGAGTCCAATTAATAGGAACTCTAAACGAATATCTTTCTAGATTACTGGGTTCAGAATGATATCGGATTTCAGCAGTGGAATCTATTGATCCCTCACTAGTACAATGTGAGGAATCGAAATCACTGTCTCTCCTAGGCATAGTACGTGCAATCCGCGCACCATAACCTATACGTAACCAAATGGTAATTTCTTGATCATTTATATCCCACAAGAACAGGTAGGTTTCTATATGCAGATGTATCTATCTAACAAAATCNTTATCAACACTTTCATAAGTCTCACTAGTACTAGTGCTTTCCTTTATCCGAACCTTCGCTCCCAAATCCGATGGAGTCCAATTAATAGGAACTCTAAACGAATATCTTTCTAGATTACTGGGTTCAGAATGATATCGGATTTCAGCAGTGGAATCTATTGATCCCTCACTAGTACAATGTGAGGAATCGAAATCACTGTCTCTCCTAGGCATAGTACGTGCAATCCGCGCACCATAACCTATACGTAACCAAATGGTAATTTCTTGATCATTTATATCCCACAAGAACAGGTAGGTTTCTATATGCAGATGTATCTATCTAACAAAATCTAATCTAACTTAACTTAACTTAGGGCCACACTGACACTGTAGTTTTTTTAAACAACTTTAAAACCAAATGTTATGACCTTTAAAACCAAATGCTCTGATACCAATAGAATTGTCACGACCCGGTACTCTCCTCAAGCCCGTGACAATCGTCGCGACGTCTCGATAGACATTCGTTACCCGGAGTGCCAACTGAAACCCCGCAAGGCTTTGGTACCATTTTTTTTCGTCTCCCCTATAAGTAATCATCACCAAACCTCATTTTTAAAGAATTTTAAGCTTTTTCCCTTTCAAAACCATGGAAAAATAATTTTCGCCTCATAGGGGCATTTTCGTCATTTTTCCTCAAAATTTTTCGAACTCGACTAAAAATGCAGTAGATGAGTGGAAAACACACATTTCATAATTTAAAATAAATTTGGGTGTCTAAAACATTTATTAAAAATGATATTGCAATTATTTGAATAAAATAAAGATATTCAATAAAATATTCTAATTTCTTGTAAAACAATATTTATAAAGTCATCGGTAAATAATTTTTATAATGTAAAAGCTAAATAAATTTATATGTACTACAATACAGATAACCGGGATATGAAATTTACTTTATAGTGACTCATGGGCCCACAAGGAACAAAAGTGCACAAAGTCAGTAAACCTATAGTTTTTGGAGTAGTAAAGTCGACTATAATCCTTGACGATATCTGCTATCCACAAGCTACCTCAGGCTTGAAATGGTTGAAAAGGAGGGTAGTGAAATTATAAAATCCTAATGAGTAAACAGATACCATCTAAACCATCTAAAGTCGAGTAAATGGAGACAGATAAATCAGTTTAACATACCAAAATTCATCACCTTTCAACTTGTTTCAACCAAATAAAATCAACTCATATAAATCGAGTAATTAACATGGCTTATGAATTTCTTAAAAGCTTTGGCTCATGCCAAAATCATTATCATACTCAGTCATTAGGGATACCTTGGCCGAAGGCTATCCCAAACCGAGTCTGTCAAGGCCATTAAAAAGTTATGTACTCATAAATCATATTTTTATTTTGAAAATATAGCTGTTCCTTGGCGTTGGCTGAGTTTCACCTCACATGGTGGTTTGACGTGAAGTGAACTCTAAAATATTAGCCTTAATAGTTATCCACCCGCGCCTCTCATACTGAGGTAAGATATAACGGGGTTTACAGTGCCCCTCTAATAGGCTAGTTCACGGAAACCCGCCCACTGCAGTAAGCTAATAATTATCCCACCAATCAATAAAATTCAACAACATGATATGACAATTATTGTAATTCACAGCCTTTCAAGGCTAAATACACAGTTCATATATTTCAACACAAATACCAATTCAGCCATTCATACCAATATTGTCATAAGCCAATCAATTAGAACCATAAATTCACAATACATCAAATGGTCTCCAATTACTCTATTTGAAAAGCCATTATTCAATTTTAAAACAATTTTATGAAATCATTTCATTAAATCACATTTTGTTTATAAAATCGAAAAATTAATCATTTAATTCATTTTCCATGAAATTCACAAAATCGGATAAAAACCACTTTAGATAATTAAGACAATAGTAAGGTTACTCATAGTACGAGGAGTTCGATATACTCCTATTCCCGGTCTTCGGGCACAATCTCTTTACCCTTGTTAGAGGGCTCACCACATATACATCATATGTGACACGAATTTCAATAAATTGTGTCAATTTATCATAAACTATTTCAGGCTCTATAAATCTATATGAATGCACGAAATGTGATGCAAAATGTCCGAATAGCCGTTTAAATACGGTATTCGACCTAATTCGCACTATTCTCGATGTAATTGGCTAAAACCTCCAATTTAACTCCAAATCGATTTCTTTCACTTTCTACACTCCAATTATACTTAAAATACCTCAATGACTATGAATATGAGTCAATTTATCAGTTCGAACCATAAATCGCACATGTCTATATATTAAGTAAAAATTCAGATTTTCATGCCAAAATTTTCCATTAAATTTCTAGCCTCACCAATCATTAAATACCACCAAAATATCATGAAATATCATCAATTTCAGCCTCAATATCCTCCCTAGAAAATTCGGCCTCTTGTGGGTTTGTGAAGAACAAAGTGATTCCTTGCTAGATTTTCATACTTTCCATTACCAAACAACCAAAAACACTTAATTAGCTTGAAATCTAGCAAAATCAATGCTCCAAACCTCTCCTCTCAAATTCGGCCAGCATGGGTTCATCATGCAAACTTGAGTTCTAAGCATGGGAAATGAAAAAGAAAGCATGAGTAGTGTAAATCACAAGATAAAATCACAAAATTTTACCTTTATTAGCTTAATCCCTTGAAATCCCACACTTTTTCTTCAATTTTCCCACCTAGGGTTTGTGTTCTTTCCTTTCCTCTTCACTTCATGTTTTGGCCGGCCATATGGGTGAGACTAAGAGAGTTTTAAATAGATTTTACAAGGAAATTCTAGAATAATCCAAGCTTGACACATGGCATGTTTCCATTGGTCCATGTGTAATACTTATCCATTAAGCAATCTCTCTCCACCACATAAAATGTTTCAATTATCCACAATGTAAAATGTTAATGGCTGAAATCCATGGGCATGACAAGTGTTAGGTGGTGTAAAATTCNTTTCCATTGGTCCATGTGTAATACTTATCCATTAAGCAATCTCTCTCCACCACATAAAATGTTTCAATTATCCACAATGTAAAATGTTAATGGCTGAATCCATGGGCATGACAAGTGTTAAGTGGTGTAAAATTCCAAAATTCCAACTTTGCCCCCGTAAACTCGTAAAATTACCGTTTTTCCCCTAGGACTCCAAAAATGTCAAAATTTAAACTTTTCACCTCTCAAACTCAAATCATACTTCAATGAGTCAAATGTGATCAAAATCTTTTCTAAAAATTCCCATTTTATCCTCAGGTGACAAAATTACCATTTTGCCCCTAGAACATGAAAATTCCAAATTGACTCTAATTCAGCCCTCGAACTCCAAATCATCATTTTAAGTCATTCTGGGGTTTTAAAATTCTCAACTTCATCTTAAGATCTCTATTTAGACTAGTTCGAGGCTTAATTCAACTTAATAGTGCCATTTGGTACAATATCGACTTTTGACGATTTTTTTGAGGCTTTCCAAGTATGCAAGCATATTGTCAATCACATGAAGGACATGGCAAGTACTTTATAAGGTCGGGATTGACACTACAGTTGGCTTTACTTCCTCAAAAACTGTAGGTTTGCAGCCTTTGTTCATTTTTATCATTTGGGGGTCCACATGTCACTATAAATTAAATTTCATACTCTAGTTTTCTGTACTACTGTATGTAGGAATTTATTTTGCTTTTACGTTGTAAAAATTATTTACGCAGTGTTCTAAAAATATTATTTTATAAGAAAATGAGAAATTGATATTAAAGCCTTGCGGGGTTTCGGTTAGCATCTCGGGTAATGAGTGTCTATCGGGACATCACGACGGTTGTCACGGGCTCGAGGGGAGTACTGGGTCATGACATATATGTGTTGAGATAGTCATATACTTTATAGGCTAAGCATGTAAGTGATTTATGAGATCATGAAATGTTTGCCATGAGATGTATGTGTTGAGATAGTCATATACACTATGGGCTCAATATGTTGATGATTTATGGAAATGTTATATGTTCATGATGTATGCTAGGGATAAGAACGATCCTAAGCTTGAGAGATCTTATGATGATCGTGGGTGAGGTCGAAGTGCCACTCACGCAGCTTGATGATTGTTCACGCAAGGTGAACCAAACGATAGCGAGGGTTTTGTCCACCATTGGCCTAAGTGGGGTGGGACCACTCGATAAATCATGGATAAGGCCAATGTGCCATTCACAAAAATGTGCTAGGAACCCAATGTAGTCGGGGTTGAACCACTATTCGCCGAATGGGGTAGACCCATTCATAGTTAAAATGTTATGATGCATGAGATTAATGAGTTAGAGAACTGATTGAATGAGAATTGCTTCACGATTTATACTTAAATGCCCAGTTTACGATTATATGAGTATTGATGATGTTTTTCACACTGTAATATGGTGAAATCAGCTTGGTTAGATAAAACCTTAGCCTAGGAAATTATCCCTCAATGCTAGAAAGACTTATGAATGAGTTAGATGTAAGAAAATGCCTAGAAAGTTGGATTTTGTGGAAAAAGTATTGATACATATGAAGTATGTATTGATACATTTTCAACAAAATAGTATGAGAGGCATTCTATGTGAAATGTATCAATACATTACCAAGGGTATAGATAGATTTCTTGCATGTATCGATACATTCTAGAATGTATCGATAGAATTGTTGTATAATTGACTTCTAAAGTGATTTTAAAGAGGTTTTCAAGATTTAAGGGTTTGCAATGATTTATGCGAGATGTTTTCCATGCAATGTTATTTAGAGAATGATTAAATGTTATGTTTCATGAACATCACGGTAAAGTAAAAGGATTTATGAATCATATATATTTGTAATTGCATGGTTATGGACAAACTCTAATCCCTTGGCTTGTCCCCTTCCTTGTATCCACTTATGGAGTTTTTGTGACTCACATGTTATTTTTCCTTATTAATTTTTGTTACAGATTAGTGATACTATTCTCTTGCTAACAGTTAGTGTCACGGAGACGTGATCTGTTCATCCCTCATTGGTAAGTGTCTAGCAGCCTTTTGATGCCTAGCTAGTAGGGTCATGTTCTGCTAATGAGTCGATCTTTACATTATGTTTATGTTTACAAACTATGAACATGCTTATATTGATATTGCCAACATTTGGGCATATTACGTGGATAATGTTATGTATGAGATTATAATGATGGCTCGAGAGCCTATATGGACACCTGAGGGTGCTGATGATGTTTAATGTTATGTTATCATGCACTATCGCAGTGGCACTTGTATATATATATATATAATTCATGAACTTACATAATTAAATTGAGAAGTTCTTTTATTGTGTAATGAGTTTTGTGAATGTATGTATTATGGTTATGTATGCTAATGGATGTTATGTGATGTTTCTGCATGTGATGATAAATGTTTATTGATGTTATGATAAGAGGCTTGTTTAAACCTAATGGGTTGTGCTCGTTTAGATCCATGCGTTGGTCACAATCCTTCCAGGAAATGGAATGTGATAAGATCTTGTCGGGAAGTGCCAGATTTGACATTCTCATGACATCGGGGAGCTTCAAATGCAGCCGCATGGTAATCGACCTACATAAAGGAGCCTCGTTGGTCGGCTTGAGAGAAAGGTAAAAAAGGAAAAATAAAAAAATATTTTAGACATTTTATGTTTACTTGTTAACGTCATTTACATATTTGAGGTGAACTATTCATTTCAACTACTAATAAATCTGTGTGGAGTTATGGTCAAAATTTAAGAAGATCAGGATATTTTATCCTTACTTTTATTTTCCTTGGTGACCTTTTGTTTTTGTTTCTTCTTTTTGTTAATTCAAATATTGAAAAATTTTCTTATGTTTTGCCAACACTTTTGAAAAAAAAATAAATTTACTCACCTCAAGAGAATTTAAGAAAATAAGTTATTTTTAAAAAAAAGTTCCGCTCGCGAATTCATTTTGTTTTTTTTTTTATGAAAAGGTATTTGGAATTAAGATTTGTTTGTTCTTGCTCCTTACTTATTGTTCTTTTCTTTTAATTTTTTATGATTATATGTCTTTCATTTCTTTCTCTTATCCATTCATTTAACATGGTTTTTTAATTATTGTTTTATTATGCCTACCTTTTTATGATTTTTTATTTGATTATTATTATCCTAAGCTATTTTAACTTCATGTTTTCCTTTTCATTAAAATTTTCTTTTGAATAAAATATTTATTACTTTTATTTCAAAAGTAAATCAAAACTTTGATATTGAATTTTTTTTTTAAAAAAAAATTCTCCAACACTTTTTCATAAAATTTTAAAGTAGAAAATTTTTTAAAAAATTGTCACTCACAGCTTCCTTGAAATTCCACCATCAGTTAAATCTTCATTCTCATTGTAGTTGAAATGAAATACATATGATGCAGGCAAATATATACCAGGATGCAACTTGCAAATTATTCACAATTTCACTTACAACACATTTGTTTTTTAATCCATACATGTTATTTTAATAGTTTAGGAATAATCTTCCATGTGCAAATGATTATTATTATTCCCCGCAACACTTTTGGCAAGATTCCATAACATTTTCATTGATGAATTTTTTTAAAAAAGAAATTGTTACTTAAAACCTTTTCAAAAAATTACCTTTTAGGAAATTATTTCTAAATTGCTACTTTTTATTTATTTCTTGTCCAATTTATTAACCTAAAATAATTTTATTTTATTACTTCATTATTCTATAACTTTAGAACATTTTTACAAATTTCAAAAATGTCAAATAAATGGACAAATTATTAAGTGAAAACAACACACAGATTGGGCTAAGGGGATTCTACCTCAAATGGTCTTTAAGCACAAATCAAATGGGTCCAAAGCTGTTTAGGCTTGGCTTGACCAGATCTAGGCTGGGTCAGCTCCAGCCCACTTCTTTCTTTCTATTTTCCGTCCCGAGCCAGCCACATCTCTCACTTCTTTCTTAATCCCTTCCGCTCTTTCCATTACCCGTGTATTTGCAATTATTTGTGTATTTTGCTAGTGGTTGGCCCATATTCAGGCTCCAAACCTCATATGCACTGCAAAAGCCCATTTATTTGCCCATGTACAGTAATCAAAGCCCAAATTAATAAGAAATGAACTAATAATCAAACGTTAACAAAAATGAGTTAATTTTATTTGAAAATTGACACCCAAATTAAATGGGGTGTCTACACCTATCCCTCTACGTGCATTTTGAGGATCAAGAACTGTACAACGTCATAGACAACCATTTCGGCCAAAAAAGCACATTAAAAAGAAATACTATTCTTTTTTCAAATAGGCTACATAATTTAAAATTTTGAAAAAATAAATTTAGACTTTTTCTACATTTTGGCAAAATCTCGTCTCTTTGAGAAAATATATTTTGAAGATTTGCAAACTCCAACATATCATCCCTCATTGGAAAATTTTCAAATGATCATTTGAATTCTATCATTGGAGAATTTTGGAGATAAGCTCGGTTAACAATGTTATCCGATTTTACCACTTCCCCCCTTTTTTTGTATTCTTTTTATTTTTCCTTTATTTTTATTTTTTTAAAGTTTTATATTTTTCTTAATTTTTTGTATTTTCTTTTATATTTTGTATTTTAAATTTCTTGTATATTTTTATGTTTTGTTTTTGGCACTTGGACAAAATAAGTGTCTACAATTGTCCTTTTTGTGTATTTATGAGGATCAGAAATTGTGCAAAAAAGTAAACATTCATTTTGGCCAGAACTATCAAACTAAGAAAAGATGTTCCTCATCCTTCGCATGAGGATGCATAATCTTTAAAATATTTTAAAAACAAATTTCCTTCAATGAAGTTCCATAATTGCAAAAAAAATGAAAATTCTCTTCTAATAAGGCTCCACAACTTTAAAAGAATTGAAAAATACTCCTCCTAAGAACCTCCATAACTTAAAAAGAATTTTTGAAATAACTTTTTTTTTTGAAAAATACTACACTTATAAGACTCCACAACTTTAAAATTTGAAAAACACTCCTCTTACAAGGGTCGACAACTTTAAAAGAACTTTGTAATTGTTTTTATTTTTTTTAAAAGAACTCTTCTTACAAAACTCCACAACATTAAAATTTTGAAAATTACTCGTCCTACAAGGCTCTACAACTTTAAAAGAACTCTGAAATTGTTTTTGTTTTTTTTTTAAAAAAAAAATACTCCTTCTACTAGGTTCCACAACTTTAAAATTTTGAAAAATACTCCTCATACGAGGCTCCACAATTTTAAAATAATTGAAAAATACTCCTCTTACGAGACTCTGCAACTTTGAAAGAATTTTATAGTTATTTACTTTTCTTTCTTCTCCTTTTTCCTTAATTTTGAAAATCCTTGACTCAATCAAAGTTCATCTCATTTGTACTAATTCACTCTTTCTGAATTCTATTTTCTGAATTTGGTTAGTGTTCGCTCTTATTTGGGTAAGGATGCCACCCTAGGGCATGAGCCACAGGTAGATTTTAGAGCGGGACATTCCTAATGAAATGATAAACAAGAGGATGCACTCTTACGATTGGAAGTCGTGGTGGAATATGTATATATAGGTCCTTTATAGTTTGGATTAAGAACAAGGACACCTTAGAAATTTTGGTATTATTGCCATTGGAATAAAAGATAGAAGTGCTATTGAGCATGATTTGAGTTACTTAATTTATAAGTGGCCATGGAAATTGTGATGCATGTAGTTTGAATATTGGGAAATAAGCCCTTTAATTGTCTTAATCGTTAAATGGGCTTCTGTTGAAAACTGTGAGCCACATATTGGCGATTCTGATGTTTTACACTCAAGTTGAATGGTAAATTGAAGTTTGAGTTATTCTTGCCATTATTGTATTTGTCATGCTCTAGAAGAGATTATGAAATTAGAAAGTTATTGCCTTACGTTTTATGTCATTGAATTTGAAATATGATTAGAAATTCCTTGGTTTATGGGCCGTGTTTTACATGAGGTTATCTTCGGATAAGGTTTTGTTGTTACGGCCGTAGGCGTAACATTTTTTTTTATCAAGTTTAGACTCTAGCTAGAAAAGGCTTATAATAGATGAAAGATTCCTATCGATTTGTTTCTGTTTATGATAGACGAGGATTTTCTACTGCTTATGAGTCGATCTTGATGTTAACTACGTATGATAGCAAAACTAGTTGATGGGCTAGTTTGAAACTTGATGTACATGACTATGAATGAAAGAAGGATGATATGAATATGTTCATAGGTGAATGACTATGAATATTTGCATGATGATAGTTTTTAATGAGATTGTGCATATGTTTGACACTTTGACACCTAAGTATGACATTTACGTCAACTTATGTATGATAAGCTATGTAAAATTGAGTATGATTGAGAATTTAAGTTGCATGAAGAATATATGCGTTGATATTGAGCATAATATGACTGATTAAGATGATTATGTAAGTAGGAAATGAAGTAGGAGTGTAAGTTTGAAGTTAGGGAGTCAAAAGGCTAGAAATTTGAAGTTCTAGAGGTGATCTATCGATAGATGTATGTTATTTGGAAATTTCAAGTAGTGCACATGAACATGTATTGATGGATGTTCAATAGATGTTCATGTTCTATCTATAGATAGAAGGCAGAAAACAAAGGAAAGTATTTTGGATGCTAACTATTGATAGATAGGCAAAATCTATCGATAGATAGCAACTTGAAAGCAAAAATGAAAAATGCACATCCTTATCTATCATTAGATATCCCGAATCTAACAATAGATACATGCTTGAGAGCAAATTAGAACAAGGCAAAGTACCATCTATCGATAGTAGAGCGTATTTATTGATAGATGAGGCACGAAATGCAAAGTTTAAAGAAGGAACTATCGATAGATGCATGTCATCTATCATTGGATGTATGTAAACTTACAAAAATAAATAGACTTTGGGCAATTCGCTCATTTAGAAACAAAAGAGAAAACAACCTCATTTCCTTAGCCCTTGGATTCCCATGTTCCACCTTAGAAATTTGGAGTTTAGAAAAGGCATTTTAAGCCTAAAAAATAAATGTAAAGGTAAGATTAAAGCTTTTAACTGATTGATTATCAATTTGAATAGTTTATAAGTTAGAAATTTTATTATTCTAACTATGGTGGTTGATGGTGCTTGAAGTTGTTGGAGACTTGGAATTTAAGTGAGCCAAACTAGCATTAAAGGTAAAAATTAAGCACATTGTTTAAGAATAAAAGGAATTTGAGTTTATATGATAAATAGCTAGAAGTTGAGCTATTTTGAAATGTTTGAAATTTGTTGATGTTTTGCATGTATATGTGTAAGGGATAATTAGGGCATGAGTTTGCTACTGAGCTGAAAATAGCTATACAGCACTACTTATCTAGATTATTTGCTGCAAGTGCAAAGTGTCAAGGTGAGTGGCGATTTTATGAATTTCGAGAATAATGACTTTGATGTGCATATATGCTTCTTGTGATGAGATGTATATTATGTCTTAAATGTATATGCTACATGTGACAAAAAGAACTATACCTAGACTAGCAAGTGTTTACGATAATGTGTAATGTTTAAAATAATCATGCCTAAGATAGCAGTTGCTTATGAATACGAAAATGTTATAGTTGATTTATGCCTAGGCTGGTCCACATTATGAGTTAGGGACTCCTTTATTAGCTGCATATTGAGCCAACTGTATTGTACATACTAAGGGAGCTATATGAATATGATATGAAATGAGATATGTATTCAGTGATAATTGAGCTAATAAGCGATGAGACAATCCAATGAATGTTAATTGAGACCAGTCAAAGGAATTGAAAGTTCAACAACATGTTGAAATGATATGCATTAGAATGATAATATAAGTCTAAATAATGACATGATATGATGTTGAATGATGTCTCTTCCCCTGTGACTATGTTCTCGTTTGCAAGGATGGTGGTAAGTAGGAATGGTGGTATAAGTCTTGCTTGTGATTCTCGCTTATTGTGCGTGTATGTATATGTATATATCTGTATATTCTTGTTAATTGATATGATGGTACAAGTCCTACTTGTGATTCTCGCTTGTAGTGCTACGATACCATTTGTCGATTTATTCCAAATGATGACTATGACTTTTCATTAGTTGCCTTGGCACTGAGCGTGATATGATATGTTGTGTTGTCCATTGGTTGGCCACCATATGTTGACTATGTTTTGTCTAGGGAGGACCACTCTATGATTTGACGTTATAATTATGTGATGGCATGTTTAGTACATGATTATGCGAAAAGAATTATGTTATAAATTTATGAATTAAATATGATGAGAAGGCCTAAGGTAAGGTTCATATATACGTGTTAGTACGAAGGCAATCTTTTATAAAGCTTAAGGTGTCCATGGGTTTAGCATCAAGGTGAGCGCCATTTAGGTATGTTGAGCTAGACATGTAGTTATAGATAACCACGAGATGGGCTAGTTAGATGAATGTAAGTGCCATTCGGATTGCTATTATGGTGATGCTTTGGTACGTGTGTTAGATGATGTCCAATATGATGATTTTGCTAGCATGTCTTTTCTTAAAATCTTTATATGTTTTAGTTGATATGTGTTGTCATTATCCTTGCACATTTACTTTCAATTATATGTTGTCACTCGCGGAGTATTTAAATGACTCATCCCTTTCAATTGTATTGTGAAGAAAAATAGACTGCGGGCACTTCGGGTGGCATAACTTCATCTTTAAACAGACATTTAAGCATCTGGTAGGCTTCATTTCACGACGTGTCCATTCTGTTGAGTCAGTTTTATGTTTTATGCTTCATTAGGTTATATTCCTTAACGAATTATATGGGCATTACACTGTCCAATTTTTTACTTAATGAAATGTTTTATATGGTCAAAATGTATTAAGCCAACGTATGGCTATGTGGATGCTATGACTAAGTTTTTACATAAATATGAGCTAAGAGGCCAATGCTTAATGAGGAATTAAGAAAATTATGATTGTGGCTGTAAGGCCCTTTTTATGTGTGATATGTGTTGATCAGGTTTATGTATGAAGGCTTGCTCAAGCTTCACGATTTTTTTCCTGCTAGGCTCATGTGTTGGTCATGGCTCCCTAGTTTGGGACGTGATAATAGGGGTTTTTTACTATTCATGCGAGATTATGGTAAATGGGTATTTCTTATCGTGAGTTTACGGTAAATGGGACAATACCTACAGAAAGTGTCATGACCCAAATTTGAGGCATGACAAGTGCAAGAGTATCCATGAGGGTGACCTTCTTAACCTTTGTAGGTCTAATGATGAATAATAAACCAAATTAAGAGTGTTTGAAACATAAATTGAGGTTGCCAAAGATTCTGTTTTAAATCAAACTCATCTTGATCTTTAGAAAACTTTTTGAAACCATTTAAATTTCAAAATGGGGTTGATCTATCGATACGTTGGCTCCATGTATCGATAGATTGTTCCAATCTATCGATAGATACGAAGTGGAATGTATTTCTTGATGGGATTCGACCTCATGCTCAAATATAAAAATAATCAATAAATTAAAATTATAACACAACGAAATAATAAACTAGCATTTAATCAGAGAAACAACCAAATCCTATAGGATCAATGTTTATGTTTTTCATGTAATTTTCTAATTAATTATGAATATTAATAAGTTTAAGAGTTACAAACCTTACTCTAGATATCGTAATCAATAGTCAATTAAATGAAAATCTTTGCTTCTTCACCTTTAGGATTTGTCAAATCTTCGCCACCCAAGTGTTTGGCCTTTAACAATAATCCACATAATGACCGAATAAGACCTTCTCAAAGGTAGGATTTTTTTACTTGTGCTCGTAAGTTTTGTTTTTAAAACAAAATGACCAAAAATTCATGCTGAATCTTATTTTTATCAGACAAAGAAAACTAATTTTCTTTTCTTATTTTATGAAACAATTAAGAAGTGGCAAGAGGCTTAGAGTTTTAGTTTGCTAATATAATATATTTATATAGCCAAACTATCAAGCCTGACCTTATAAAGTACTAGCCATGTCCTTCATGTGATTGACAATATGCTTGCATACTTGGAAAGCCTCAAAAAATCGTCAAAAGTCGATATTGTACTAAATGGTACTATTAAGTTGAATAAAGCCTCGAACTAGTCTAAATACAGATCTGAAGATGAAATTGAGAATTTTAAAACCCTAGAATGACTTAAAATAATGATTTGGAGTTCAAAGGCTGAATTATAGTCAATTTGGAATTTTCATGGTTAGAGGTAAAATGGTAATTTTGTCACTTGAGGACAAAATGGGAATTTTTAGAAAAGATTTTGATCACATTTGACTCATTGGAGTATGATTTGAGTTTGAGAGGTGAAAAATTTAAATTCTGACATTTTTGGAGTCTTAGGGGCAAAACAGTAATTTTACTAGTTTACGGGGGCAAAGTTGAAATTTTAGAATTTTACACCACCTAACACTTGTCATGCCCATGGATTTCAGCCATTAACATTTTACATTGTGGATAATTGAAACATTTTATGTGGTGGAGAGAGATTGCTTAATGGATAAGTATTACACATGGACCAATGGAAACATGCCATTGTCAAACTTGGATTATTCTAAAATTTCCTTGTAAAATCTATTTAAAACTCTCTTAGTCTCACCCATATGGCCGGCCAAAGCATGAAGTGAAGAGGAAAGGAAAGAACACAAACCCTAGGTGGGAAAATTGAAGAAAGAGTGTGGGATTTCAAGGGATTAAGCTAATAAAGGTAAAATTTTATGATTTTATCTTGTGATTTACACTACCCGTGCTTTCTTTTTCATTTTCCATGCTTAGAACTCAAGTTTGCATGATGAACCCATGCTGGTCAAATTTGAGAGGAGAGGTTTTGAGCATTTATTTTGCTAGACTTCAAGCTAATTAAGTCTTTTTGGTTGTTTGGTAATGGAAAGTATGAAAATCTAGCAAGGAATCACTTTGTTCTTCACAAACCCACAAGAGGCTGAATTTTCTAGGGAGGATATTGAGGCTGAAATTGATGATATTTCATGATATTTTGGTGGTATTTAATGATTGGTGAGGCTAGAAATTTAATGG
>NC_030859.1:13100022-13106530 GCF_000208745.1 Theobroma cacao | reverse complement strand
CCAGCCTCATTTTCAACCATTTCACACCCGAGGTAGCCCGTGGATAGCAGATATCGTCAAGGATTATAGTCGACTTTACTACTCCAAAAAAACTATAGGTTTACTGCCTTTGTGCACTTTTGTTCCTTGTGGGCGCACGAGTCACTGTAAAGTAAATTTCATATCACGGTTATCTGTATTATAGTACGTATGAATTTATTTAGCTTTTACATTACAAAAATTATTTATCGATGACTATAAATATTGTTTTACAAGAAATTAGAATATTTTATTGAATATTTTTATTTTATTCAAATAATTGCAATATCATTTTTAATAAATGTTTTAGACACCCAAATTTATTTAAATCATGAAATATGTGTTTTCCACTCATCTACTACATTTTTAGTCGAGTTTGGAAAATTTCGAGGAAAAATGATGAAAACGCCCCTGTGAGGCGAAAATTATTTTTCCACTGTTTTGAAAGGGAAAAATCTTAAAATTCTTTAAAAACGAGGTTTGGCGATGATTACTCACAGGGGAGATGAAGAAAAAAATGATACTAAAGCCTTACGAGGTTCCGGTTGGCACTTCGGGTAATGAATGTCTACCGGGACGTCGCGACGGTTGTCACGAGCTCAAGAGGAGTACCGAGTTGTGACACAAACTAAGTTGAAACCCTAAATACAACGGTTGTATTATAATTTAATTAAGTCTCTATGAACTTAATTAATTTTTCACTTTATTTTGGTCTTTTTCAATTGAGTCCAACTTAATTAATTATTCTTATTTAATCCCAATCATGTCACTTAATGTGTGTGACCCATTAGGTTTCCAACATGTTGGTAATAAATATAAATCCTAATCAAATATCAATTTGATAATTGATTTATATTTATAGATAATGAGTGGCATCTAGCAATACATCATGACCACTCAAATGTTAGAGAGTCAATTAAAGAATTTGACAAAGCCCTTTAGAGATAAGCCTCTCAGTGCAATACTATCCTTTAATCAAATATCTCAGATATGTCATAAAGCATGGCTAAGTGTCTACTTATAACATTCCATATTTGTTCTCATAATTCATGACTAACCTTATGAATTTAGGAAACTAACTTTCCTCAAATTCATCATGCTTTGGCTAAAGACTTTATACAAGTTAATCAAGAATTAAGTGTTGGAGTAGGATCTTAGTGGATTAATGTGATTGTGTAAAGCATGGATTTCAAAAATTTCTTTAACATTGGAAGCAAGCAATCCAATTACACAAGCGGAAATACACATTATTATTATTGCAAGTAATATAATCACATCCAAAAAAAAAATTAAAATAAGAATCTATTAAGTAAGAAAACCATACCTTTATTTTAAGATTTTTATTTTTTGACAACACCACACCAATGAATGATTTCTCGACCAAATAAGTTTACCACTTATTCTTCAAGAATACTTTCAACTTGAACCTTGTGTGGACAAGGTGTGGAATGCAAGGCTACAAGATGGCAACTAAGCTTATTCTCTTTTCTTTGAAAAAGCTTTGAGGAGGAGAAGAGAAGAGATGGCTGCAACTTTTTTTTAAGAAAAAGTACATTCTATTCTTTTCTTCCAATCTCTTCTCTTTTTGTTAAAACTTTTGCTTCAAAGGTTTAATCAAAATGAAACACCTTTGAATCAATCTTGACCATCCATTCAGAGTTATGGAAGCATCAAACATACTCCATAATTATCAAAATAAAAATTAAAGAATAAATAATTTAATTCTTTAATTATCATTTAGAGTTTTTTATAAAATAAAACTCCTTATTGAATAATAACTCTTATTTCATTATTATCCATCATTATTTAAAAAGAATTAATAATAAATAAAAGAGTAATAGTCAAACATGGAGTCTCTTTTTATCAGCATAGATGTCTAGATTCATTTTACAAGAATCCTCCTAAAATTATCTTAATTTAAGACAACTCTTGTCTATAATTAAGACAAAAAAATATTTTATCTTGTCTAAATTAAGATAAATATGTTTTGTTGACTAAATTAAAACAAAAAAAAATTTTCTTGTCTTAAATTAAGGCAAATATATTTTCTTGTCTAAATTAAGACCAAACATGTTTTCTTGTCTAAATTAAGACAAACATGTCAAAGCTGCCAATTTTGTACACAATTTAATTAAACAAATTAAAACATGCATTCCAACTTAAACAAATTGAATTCTACGAAGATAAGTGGGGAATCTATTTGGACATAGATATTCCAAGCTCTAATAAACTTAGAATTATTCTTAATCTCATTAAAAATAATTAAAGCTTATTAACCATGAAATTACTCCACCATAGATTCATGGTTGCACTCTTGGATTAACTATAATTATAAGAAATAATTCAATATTTGATATTAATTATTAGTTGTCCAATTGCAAGCCTTATATTGTGAACCCTCATAACCATCCAATGACAAAAGGTGAAATTACTGTTTACCCTTTATGTCAATTTTATCCCCTAGTCTCAAATTTCATCTAATTATTGATTCAATACTCTAGATCTAATCTTTTGAGTATCCAGGTGTGATGAGTAGCTAATTCATCAATCCACTGAACCCAAATTAATCACCAATCTTCTTGAAATCACTAGAAGTGATGTTAATGCTATGAACTCCATTATCTGGATATATGTTCCCAGATGTTCATCTCAATTATAATCCCAAAATACGGAGTCTAGATCAACGCTTTATGATGATCATGCTCATGGTATATCAAAGATTATAAGGAGATTAAACACGAGTCCACTATCCATCAGGATTTCGGTTCTACTATAAGCAAATGCATAAGTGCGAGATCAAGATTTAGGTAACGGTAAAACTTAAATTTGATTCTCACATGATTCCAGTTCATGTTATAGTGTCATTACTCGAAGTCAACCATTTCGATGATTTGAGACTCATTAATCCCTTGAAATGAATCACATTCGTTTCGTTGGAAGTAATCTAGACACTACAGCCTTAACATAATAATGTGACCAGCTTTATTATATGGCTGTGAACAATTTTTAGATTCAATTAAAATACATGTCTCTTATGTATGACTCTTCATACAAATGTATTTTAATATCTCAATAGAATCTTGGTACCTTAATAACTAGATAATGAATGTTTACTAAAACAAACTCTTCGTCTTATTATCGAAATGTACTTTCATTACAAATAAATTCAATCAATTTAAACATGAGAATATACTTGCTTTCTAGGGCACCACATTCTCAAAATTCCTAACATTGAGAACAAGTGAGATACATCCCCTCATATCATTTGGGGTGATGAATCCTCTCTGAACCACTCATTCACTTTCGCATGCTTCATGACATACACAAAAACAGTGTCTTTAGGCACCAAGTCGCCTCCAGACCTGTAGGGGTGAAATCAAAGTATACCATTCCCCATACAAAATGACCTAGTGTCTCAAGTCCAAGGACTAGTTGCACGACTATCACATGAGAACATATTCCATAGATACTTGAGTGAAATACTAAATGGAGTTCTCATAGCGGGTCATGTTTAGTGAACTTGTTCTTTAACAATCACCTACATGTTATCCTCAAGTATCCCATATACTTCAATCTATGAGATCAATTGCTTATTTTCCAAATAAAGAGGCTTAACATATACCAATCTTTGAGCATTATCAATGCCCTGTCTTGACAATGCAATGACCAGGAACAATTTTAGGAACATGACTTTAATGCATGGTGATCTCATAATTGTAACAACTTTACAATTCTCTTACAAGGCCTTTATGTTCCATGGGCTTCATCTAAGTAGTACTTAATACTCTTTATTATTGCACTAATATGAAGGAAAACCTCTATCACATATAGTTATGTGATTAAGTATGCATTAAATGACACAATATATATTTCTTGACCAATCCAATTGGCTTAATGGCATATGCTAACAATTTTGCACTTGCACTTGAGTCAATTGCTAATGTATCCAATATCAAACTCTTTCTCTTAGCGATTGTGTCTCAACTAAGACTACTTAAATTTCAACATTTGAGAATATGTTAATTTATATGTTTGACAATCTCCATTGTTATATATAGAAATACTAATTTAGATCACAATGAGACCTTGATTCCATTATTATGGCTCTCGTTGTTACTTTAACAATTCAAAATCATTTATTGGTTCATTAAACCAGTGATCTAAATATATTTTCTTTTATAGCCTAAGCAAAAGGTTTGTATCCGATTATAGATATAATCATGTAGTTATCTCTTGTTTTGGAATTAGTCCAATATAACTACACATTCATGACTTTATGTCATATTTAACATTTAGGATTCTTTCTATGTTAAACTCCTTTAACATGTCATCCGAAATTTTTTTGTTGAGTCCCCTTTTAGGCTCTAACTCTTTAGTCCCATTTTGTTTTTC
Source organism: Theobroma cacao (assembly GCF_000208745.1). Lineage (NCBI taxonomy): Eukaryota > Viridiplantae > Streptophyta > Magnoliopsida > Malvales > Malvaceae > Theobroma > Theobroma cacao. The sequence continues at coordinate 13,102,120 of NC_030859.1, read as the reverse complement.
TTAGATTAGAAAATGTATCTTATACACTTTTAATGAGTAACTTATCTTACTCCCACTAACCTTATGATGTGCACAAAATCTGTTTATCTTATTCAATGTTTCAACTATTTTGAATTTATTACAATGAATAAAGATTATTATCCAATCATTCATGTTGGATTATTTAGTAGACTCATCTTATATGAGCAGTGCATCAATATGCATCCTACTAATGGTTTGTATTTAATGGATTCATCTCATGAGTTACGCATCCTTATGCATCCCATTAAATCAGTCTTTATGCATAGATCTTATCTATTGGATTTCATAATTTCATGGCCTTTGACCTTTAAAGTATCATTAGCTCCCACTATTTCTATCATGTATAGAAATCTTACCAAGTAAACTTATTTACTTTCTTTTGGGGCATTATATCCATAACTTTTATGTATACTTACATGTCATTAATCATTCATCATTGGTCATGGGATGAAATCCTCTTAAAGGTTAGTTCATGCGATTAACTGGGTTTGGAATGCTTTGTGATTCATCTCTTATGAATTCAATATGATAATCAATTGTTTTATAGTTCTAAGTAATCTTAATTTAGATCCAAGATTTCATTAAGAATGCTCCTTGACTAAATATGTTCATAATCCTATTATGAATTCATTGAGTTATGACTCAATTTTATCTAAGTCAACTCATTAATTTTCTTTTTGATTCATAATCAAAAGAAAAATAATCTCACAATGATCTTATCACTATAACTTAGTATTGATTATTATAAATGTAAGGTTATACTTAAGGATAAATAATTTAGAACAATTCCAAAATAAAATGAGATGTAATGTAAATATATAAATATATATATATGCTAAGCATCTCATGCAAGCAAAATATAAATCTATGTCTCCTAAACATGAAATAAAATATTTAGCCATAGGCCCAAAACCAAAACATCTCATCTTGGCACTCAGGCCATGAAAACATTCAATGTTCTAAAATTATTTATTGTTCCACAATCTAATCTAGGGTGACAAGCTTGATCACCATCAACTAAGGTTGTCTCCTTCATGATCTTATTTTTCACTGCTCCTATGATTGTCTCTTGTTATACTTAAGGATAAATAATTTAGAACAATTCCAAGATAAAATGAGATGTCATGTAAGTATATAAATATATATAAGGTAAGCATCTCATGCTCGCAAAATATAAATCTATGTTTCCTAAACATAAAATAAAATATTCAACAATAAGTCTAAGTAATTCATGGGGAAATATCTCATTAGTTCTTGGTTAATATTAGCTTAATCAAATCCATAGCCATGGTGATTGGGAGATTATGAAATGATTTTGGTAAGTCTTTATAAAGCTAATGATCTAATTGAAGGAATAAATGCGGAGGTTAATAAGAGAAGATATTGTACCAAGCTCTTATTATCTACGAGATATATGATGAGGGATTGAATTACATTGATAGACTGTACACTTAAAGATTGTGAAAGAACCCTTAGATTGTCTTAACAATTGGGTGGCCATGATGCATTGCCAAACGCCAATCTTTGTTTATGGAATTGAATTGATTAATTTAATATGAATTGGATTTATTTAAATTAATCAATAAAGATTAATAATTCAATTCCATTGCTAACATGTTAGAAATCTAATGGGTCGCACGCATAAAGTTGCATTGTGGATTAAATTACGAATGTGACTGTCAAGACCCGAAACATCCCTCGGGCCCATGACAACCGTCGCGACGTCCCGATTGACACTCATTACCCGGAATGCCAATCGAAACCCCGCAAGGCTTACATATCAATTTCTTTCCTTTCCTGTGAGCAATCGTTGTTAAACATTCCATTTAAAACAATTACCGATCGTTTTCGGCTCAAATAAATCCAAAGAAAAAAATTTTTTTAAAAGGATTCATAGACAAATATCACTATTCAAAATATTGATTAAAATATAGCATTTTTATATAAAACAATATTTATAGACACACGTGTAAGAAATCTTTTGTAATGTGTAAGTAAAATAAATTGATACATACAAAAATTTACTAAGTTATAATGTACAATAATGGTTACAATGACAAGTGGCCCAAAATACACC
>NC_030859.1:13094555-13096124 GCF_000208745.1 Theobroma cacao | reverse complement strand
TTTCTTGCCCAATTTAATTTCTAAACACATTTAACTAACTAAAACTATCAATTTAACTAAAAATCAAAACCTAAAAATTTCAATTTCTTCCCCCTTGAAATTCGGCCAGCCCTTGATGTCACTTTTAGATCTCTCTCCTCAAGCATGCTAAATGGAAACAAAGGCATAGGAAAGGTAGAAATCAAGCTAAAGTCGAAAAAGCTTACCGTTAGAATCGTAAACGGGCGAAAAATGCGAATTCCCCTTTGAATTTTTCTAGTTTCCCTTTGTTTTCTTTGTTTTCTTTCTTTCCTCTCTATTTCCTCTCTTGTTCTTCCTTATGGCCGGCCATCACTTAAAATGGGGTTTAAATGGGCTGACTTTTCATTAAAATAATATTAAATCATTAAAAAATGCCATGTGTCACTTTCCCATTGGTTCGTTTTTTAAATTTCATCCATTTGTTTCCAAATTTTCACCATACACTTGTCCCACATATCCATAGCTTAGATAAAATTCTCAGACTTATCCAAAGTCTTTGTGGAGTAATTTTGAAATTTACACTTTTGTCCTCGTAAAAGTTAAAAATTACATTTTTGCCCCAAAAACTGAAAAATTGCCCATAGACATATTTTTCATCCCTTATACTCATACCATTCTCCAATTTGTCAAATGTGATCTAAATTCTCTCAAAATCTCAAATTTTATCCACGAGTGGAAAAATTACGATTTTGCCCTTAAACATCAAAATTTTTAATTTTTCCCCAAATGAACCCTCGAACTCCGAACAATCATTTTTAGTCATTCCTTGACTATAAAATGTTAAATTTCATCCTACGATTCCTATTTGAACTAGTTCGAGGTTAAATCAATTTAAGTGTACCGTTAGGTACAATACCGGGTTTCGTCTATTCTTAAGGACTTTCCTAGCATAATAACATGCTACTCAGTTCTTGTATGTTATGACATGTATTTATAGGGTCGATTTTTGTCATTCTACCCCCCTTAAAATAAAATTTTGACCTCAAAATTTCACTTACCAGATTCGACAAATAGATGCCGGTATTAGCTCTTTATCTGATGCTCTACTTCCCATGTCATTTCTTCTATTTGAGCATTCTTCCACAATACTTTCACCATTGGAATGCTCTTGTTCCTCAGCACTCGATCCTTTCGATCTAGAATACGTACCGGCTGCACCTCGAACTTTAAATCTTCATGCAGTTAAATCGGTGGTGTCTCTAGAATGTGGGAAAGATCGGGAACATACTTTTTCAACATCAAGACGTGGAAGACATTATGGATCCGATCTAACTCTGGGGATAATTCAAGTCTGTAAGCCACTGGCCCAATCCTTTCAATGATACGAAAGGGTCCAATATATCTCGGGTTGAGCTTTCCCCTCTTCGTAAATCGAATCACACCTTTCATTATCCAATAAAACACCATAATTTATCATGATAGTATAATCAATAAGATTTAATACTTCAAAGTATTCAAATTATTACCTTTCCAAGGAGAAACCTTAAGAAAAACTTTATCATCGATCTCAAACTCCTAGTCTTTTCTCCATTTATCTGCATAGCTCTT
>NC_030859.1:13080563-13094159 GCF_000208745.1 Theobroma cacao | reverse complement strand
CCCAACTACCCAGTAAAGTCAATGACACAAGCCCGTAGCATATCCTTCAAAGTCTGAATAGTCTTTTCGGATTGACCATCCGCTTGTGGGTGAAAAGCAGTGCTAAATTTCAATTTGGTTTCGAGAGCTTTTTGAAATTTTGGCCAGAATCAAGAAGTGAATCGAGGATCTCGATCTAACACTATAGAAATGGGAACTCCATGTAGCCTCACAATCTCATCTATATAGAGCTGAGCCAGCTTCTCAATAGAGTATGTACTATGGACAGCTAAAAAGTGAGCGGACTTAGTCAATCGATCTACGATCACCCAGATCGCATCCTTTCCTCTCTGTGTCTGCGGCAGTCCTAAAACAAAATCCATAGTTACATGCTCCCATTTCCACTCGGGAATAGGTAAGGACTGAAGTGTACCTGCTGGCCTCTAATGCTCCGCCTTAACTTGCTGACATACGAGACACTTGGCTACAGATTCTGCTACGACTCGTTTCATACCCGGCCACCAATAATTCTCCGTGATAGTCCTATACATCTTGGTGCTTCCTGGATGTAATGCATAGGCAGATGGATGGGCTTCTTCCATGATCGCCTGTCTCAATTGGTTTTCTTTAAAACAACAAACTCGATCTCTAAACATCAAGATGTTATCCTCTCTAAATCTGAACTCACTGACTCCCTCATCGGTCAGTTTTTGAATTTCTTTTCTTAACTCATCATCAGATCTCTGAATGTCCTTGATCTGATTAAGTAACGAAGGTCGCACAATGAAGCTTGCTAATAAGGATCCATCCTCACTATTTCTCAACTGGACCCCAAGAGATTTCATCTTTATTAATGCTGGAAAATAACAACTCTGAAGTGCTGCTAAAGATGATGAAGACTTACGACTTAAGGCATCAGCTACAACGTTCGCCTTTCTCAGATGATAGTCTATCACTAAGTCATAATCTTTTATCAACTCCAACTATCGCCTTTGCCTCAAATTAAGCTCCTTTTGGGTGAGCAAATATTTTAAACTCTTGTGATCCGTAAATATCCGACAATGCTCACCATACAAGTAATGCCTCTAGATTTTTAAAGTAAACACCACAACTACTAACTCTAAATCATGGGTAGGGTAATTTACTTCATGCTTCTTTAATTGCTGGGAAGCATAAGCTATTACTTTCTCATCCTACATCAACACACACCCTAACCCCAACTTAGATGCATCACTGTACACCACAAATCCCTTACCACTCACAGAAAGTGTTAAAACGGGAGCGGAGGTTAATCGGTTCTTTAGCTCCTGAAATCGATTCTCACAAACATCATCCCACTCAAACTTAACTCCCTTACAAGTTAGACGGGTTAAAGGAGCTGCTATTAAGGAAAACCCTTGAACAAACCTCCGATAATAACTGGCTAATCCGAGGAAACTACGAATCTCCATCACTGTCTTAGGTTGCTCCCATTGTAAAATTGCCTCTATCTTCTTGGGATCAACATATATTCTAGCTCTCGATACTACGTGTCCTAAGAATACCACTTCCTGTAACCAAAACTCACACTTCAAAAACTTTGCATACAACTGTATTTCCCACAAAGTTTGTAATACTATATGTAAGTGGGCAGCGTGCACATCATTATCTCTCGAGTAAACCAGTATGTCATCAATGAACACAATAACAAACTTGTCCAAGTAAGGGTGGAACACCCTATTCATGAGATCCATAAAAGCTGCCGGTGCGTTAGTTAACCCGAAAGGCATGACCAAGAACTCATTATGATCGTACCGAGTCCTGAACGCTGTCTTGGGTACATCTGGTTCTTTAATCCTCAATTGATGATACCCAGACCTCAGATCAACCTTAGAAAACACTGTAGCTCCCTATAATTGATCAAAAAGATCATCAATCTTCGATAACGGATACTTGTTCTTAATGGTCATTTTGTTAAGCTGTCGGTAATCGATACATAACCGAAGTGTACCGTCTTTCTTTTTCACAAATAAAATCGGTGCTCCCCACGGAGATGTACTAGGGCGTATAAAACCCTTGTCCACTAACTCTTTAAACTGTACTTTCAACTCCTTCAACTCTGCCGGAGCCATTCTATATGGAGGAATAGAGATAGTGGCAATACTCGAAAATAAATCAATGGTGAATTCTAACTCACGATCGGGAGGAAGTCCCGGTAATTCATCAGGAAATACATCAGAGAACTCACTTACTACGGGGACATTCTCTAACTTAGGTTCCTCCCTCGATATATCAATCACGTGAGCCAAGTATGCCAGATATCCCTTTCGCACCAATTTCAAAGCTTTGAGGGCCGAGATTACACAAAACGGTAATACTCGATGCTCACCTTTAAATACAACTTCTGCTCCCTTTAAACTCTAGAGAATCACTTCTTTCTTAAAACAATCCACCTTTGCTCGATGAGTGGACAACCAATCCATACCTAAGATCAAATTAAAGTCCCGAATGTCTAAAGGGATTAAATCACTAATGAATTCTTCTTCCCCAACTTTAATACCACAGTCTCTATAATACGTATTTCTTACTAATCGCTCGTCTAAAGAAGTATGCACTACAATCTCTTCCTCTAATGATGATAGGTTCCTATCTGAGAATGATGCAAATGATATGCTCACGTATGATCTATCGGAGCCTGAATATATCAAAACATGTGAATCTCTATCAAACACAATCATAGTACCTGTCATGGTGCTAGGTCGAGCTCGGGCTTTATCCTCAGTCGCTGTAAAGACCCTGGTCGAAATCTGAGGCTGCGATCTGGAAGATGGCTACTCTAGGTTATTACTCCCCATGCCTGACCGTATCACTGGGCCCTGTCTGGATTGTGATCCCGAAGTGTCTCTCCGTTGTATTCTAGGATGAGTCGGAGGAGTAGAAGTAGTTAGTATATCCCGTCTCAACTGAGGACAATCTCTCTTGATATGCCCCTGTTGGCCGCAGTGAAAACACTTTACAGGCTGTCTACATGACCCAACATGAAATCCTCCGCAATTATGGCATCTGTCCAATCCTCCTGAAGTCCTCCCCTAAGTACTCATCACTGGCCGATCAAATCTAGAAGATCTCGACTATGACTGTTGAGATGGAGGTCTAGTGGATGCCACAGACGTTGAGGTAGTACTTCTTGTAGTAGATGTCGAATCTCTGCCTCTCTTTGAAGACTGACCAGGGAAAGTAGGCGGATTCCTTCTCTTTGCGAACTCAGCTCGGATCCGTCTATTCTCAGTGGCGAGCTTCTCAGCCCGTAAGGCCATCTGCATAACTTCCTTATGTGGCTCCCTACCAGTCACTGTCATTCATTCCCTGATCTCATTACGGAGCCTTTCCTCAAAATAATTAGCTTGATCCTGCTCAGATTTCACTAGATCCGGCACATATAACATCAACTCGTTAAAACGAGTCTCGTACTCCTTTACAATTAGATTTCCTTGTTTCAAGCTCAGAAATTCTCTTTTCTTTTTTTTTTCTGATGAAAGTAAGTAAAATACTGACCATCAAATTCTCTAAGGAAGTTAGACCATGTCTGAGGAGTAGTGGAACGGGACTTCACCGAATTCCACCAGGTACGAGCCCTCTTCTTTAGTAATCTAGTAGCCACCATTAGCTTCATGTCGTCATCTAATCTCATATCAAAAAGAGTCTCCGAAACTTGATTAACCCATTCCTTAGCTGCGGTCGTATCCAACTCACCAATAAACGAGATGCAACCCAACTATCTAGCTTCATTCAATTTCTTAGAAATGGAGACATCCGGTGTTTGGGGTGGATTAGGAGGTGGTGGTACAGGGGCTGTTACAGGGGAAACAACGGGTGGAACTGGATCAGCCTGAGCCTGACCCGTAAGAGTAGCGAGAAAAGCCGCTAATGCCTGAGCTGCCTCGAGTGTCATGACAAGTATGTCAAGAGTAGCAATAGGTGGTGGAGGAGGTATAGGAAGGCCCGTAGACTCAGTAGTAGGAATTGCTCTAAAAGAAGACGCAGCCGACTCCTTTTCTATGGAATCCGACCGACTCTGTCTGGGGTGACCTTTTCCCTTACCGGTATATCTAGTAATAGGTGTTAGCTCACGTCGAGGAGGCATAATGATCTACAAAAAGAACGGAAATGGTTTAGATAACTTAAGACTCTATATGCAACTACATGCAACTAACTAATCTTAACTGGGCCACACTGACATTGTAAATTATTTTAAAATAACTTTAAATCCAAGAACTTTAAAATCAAAAACTTCTTTCAAAATCATAAGCTTTTAAAACAAAAGCTTTGATACCAATTGAATTGTCATGACCCGGAACCTCCCTCGGGCCCATGACAACCGCCGCGATGTCTCGATTGACACTCATTACCCGGAATGCCAACCGGAACCCCGCAAGGCTTACATATCAATTTTTTTCCTTTCCTGTTTCACTTTTTAATGGTTTAATATTATTAGTTAAAAAATGCCATGTGACACATGGAAAGTGACACTTTTGCCCTCGTAAAAGTTAAAAATTACATTTTTACCCCAAAAACTGAAAAATTGCCCATAGACATATTTTTCATCCCTAATACTCATACCATTCTCCAATTTGTCAAATGTGATCTAAATTCTCTCAAAATCTCAAATTTTGTCCATGGGTGGAAAAATTACGATTTTACCCCTAAACATCAAAATTTTCAATTTTTTCCCAAATGAACCCTCGAACTCCAAACAATGATTTTTAGTCATTCCTTGACTATAAAATGTTAAATTTCATCCTACGATTCTTATTTGAACTAGTTCGAGGTTAAATCAATTCAAGTGTACCATTATGTACAATACCGGGTTTCGTCTATTCTTAGGGACTTTCCTAGCATAATAACATGCTACTCAATGCATGTATGTTATGACATGTATTTATAGGGTCGGGTTTTACAGTGACGATTTAAGTTGGACTTAAATCATAAACTAGTTTAATTAACTAATAAGGACTTAAGTAAAATGGTTTAGTTAAGTGCTAAGTTCAATATTATAAGAGGTTATAATATTGAGGACTTATTAGCAAACTTAATAAGTTAATTAACCTAGGCATAAAGTCATCTTTTTAATGATTTCTGATTATTAGTTTTAGTTTTACAGAAAACTAATACAACTCTCTTTGGTGTCACCATCCTTTGTGAAAGTATTTTGGAGGAGCTTCTTGTGTGATTTGGTAGGAGACTAAGAAAGGAAAAGAGAGACAATTTGTTATTGACTTTGTCGGCACAAAGGTGTGGTTGGAAGTTCCCATCTCGCTAAAGATTCCATTACGACTGTGTGTGCAACATTAAAGGCCAAGCAATTGAGTGGCTTGGGTTTGTACACTATTTGGGGTGTACAACATCAAGAGGATACCATTTGATTACGATATCATTTTGCAAGATAATCAATTCTGATTGCATTTCTCATAATGTTCTGTTTGCATTAAAATAAACAAGATGATTCGAGGTAGGTGTGACATTTTATTTTTCTATTTCATTATGTTGTTAATCTGATCATGTCATACCTAACAATGGTATTAGAGCCTCCCTTGTCATGTTTTAAATGTGAATTGATGTCTTATTGTTGATTAATTCCAATTGTGATTGGGTACGAGGATTTCAACAATGATAGAGTAAGTTTTAAATATCGTTTTTGTTTTAAGGAATGTTTATAGACAAATTCAATTTTAGTTTTAATACTTATTGGACTATAAATCTAGTTTAAGTGTGTAATTTTTAGTAAGAAGAATATGTGCGTGTGATCCACAAAAGAGTTTGGCAAGAAAAGGATTTGAGTTCATGGGAAACAAGATGCGGTTTGGTAACATAATTCGCTTTTGTCCAGATTTGCATCATGTTTGATGTTCAGTTTTTAACAGTGGTCTAAAAGCCTCAAAAAATGTTGAAAAAATTGAAAGTAACCTACATTGAAAGTGTCTCAAAATGATTGCTTACTAGTTGCAAACATTGAAGGAAAGGCCATGAAATTGTGGCTAAAACCGTTGTTTCCACCAGTGGTTTCAAGTCATGGTTTTGGTTGAGAAAGGCATCTTCAAAAAGTTCTAAATTTGTGCAATTGTTGCACCTTTTTAGATAAATTTTGAAGTTTGAATATGTTTAAAAGATGCCTGGAAAGTTTACTAAAATTAAGGGATTTAATCCTTTGATTTATGCCACTATAATGCCACATATGTAACCCAAAAACTACGGCTATGTACAAATGACATTGGCAACAATTTTTTTGGGGTATTTTCTAGATCAATCATGTCCAAAAATTATGAAATTTTAATATGGAAAGGTTCCATATGTTAACTGATCATGGTTGAAATTTGAGGATTAAATTCCATGATTTGGTGCTGCATCAAGCCAAAAAAACGTGACTAGTACAGTACTGCTAGAATTTTGTGTAATCATGGTTTTGGGATTTTAATGTCCATATTTGCATCCCAAATTGGTGCAATTAAAAACACTAATTGGCTGAATAATATCTTATGGAAAAAGTTCTAGAAAAATAAATTTTGATATATTTAAATTGAAGAATTTGATTCCTTAAAATAAGGATATCAGAATTCAATTAATCACATCCATAAATTTAGGAATTTGATTTCTACAAATATGGAAGTGGGATAAATATGGATAAGATAAATACCAAGAATTGATTTCCTTCTTTTAAGAAGGAAAATTTAAATAGGATGCTTAAATGTAGTTAAAGATAATGTTGTCTTAAATATTAGATTTAAATTATCTAGTGAGATTAGATAATTGAAGACATATATTTAATTTATAAAGATTAGTAAAAGTTACATAAAATGTTTAAGGATTAGAAATTAAAAAATGTTTTAATTTGTAATAATATTTTAATTCTAATCCTAACAAGATTCGGAATGGATAATATTACTATTGCTATTTAGTAAAGACTTTCCATATTTGGAAAAATGTTTCCATACATAGAGCTGACAATGAACTTTGTGAAACCCCAGCCTAATGTGGGATTTGTTAAGTTAGAAATCCTTAGAAGAGCAAGTTAAATTGTGTATTGAAAAACTTGAAATTTAGTTTTGTGAATGGAAAATTTCATGGTGTAAAGTTTTGAGATGATTTTTGTGTTTAGAATGTTCAATAGTAAGTTTTGATCTTAGAATAATTTATGTTTTGATGCATTAAGATGATTTACAAGGTCTGGTGTTAAAAGGAGTTGAATTGGACATGTTTCTAAGGTTTAATTTTGCTTTCTAGACCTAATCTATCAATAGATGTTCTTCATCTATCGATAGATACATTCGATTTATCAAACCTACCTTGAAGAACATCTATGGATAGATGGCCAGATCTATCCATAGATGGCTCCCATCTATCAATAGATGGCAATCAGAAAGCTTCTAGAAAGGGTTTTAAAGTTCATCTATCGATAGATGACATCGTTTTCACAAAAATAAAAGGGTAAAAGTGTATTTTCATTTCCTAAACTATAAATATGACGCAACAACCTAGGGTTTCTTAACCCTTAGTCATTTTTTGAAAGGTAAAACCTCTCTAAAACCTTTTCAACTCATTTTTAATTAAAAATCATTACTTTTGGTGATTTTGATCTTAGTTTTGAGGTTTAAAGCTAAAATGATATTTTTATGCTATAAAACCTTCAAAGCTCACACTTTTAATGCTGGAAATTTATTATTTTTATCTAGAAATTTTTGTTAAGGATTAATGCTAAGGTTTTTGTGATTTCCTTCAACATTTAAGCTCATCTAAGGTATGTTTAGAGGATTTATGGATTTCTAACTTAGTTTAGAGAGAGAAAGTAGCTATCGTAAAAAGCGAATAGATTTTGAAAGTTGCTAAATTAATTATTCCAAGATTATTAGTTTAGAAATTGATTGTTATGATTATTGTGTGATAGGTATGCTTGAAAACTCACTAGATTACATGAAACCAAAGTTTTAATCGAGCTTCCTATAAGGTAAGTGGATACACCACTTTCAAAATTATTTTAACATGTAAAGTTGAAGCATGATTTAAGGATTATTAGTGAATATGATTTTTTGCAAATATTTATGAATTAAAAATTTATTTGTGGATGAGGAAAATATTTTAAAATTCATTTTCAACCTACTATGCATGTAAATAAGATATTATGTATTAATTTTCAACAAGGGGGGACAAACACCTTATGTTTGAGTCCACTTGATTACTCCGGTCTTTGGATTAGTGTGGGTACAAGATATGATTTATGATTAACGCATGAATGTATGAGGTGTATGCCAGATATTTTGAGGCATGAAATGTGAGATGGCTTGCATGATGATTTTCATTTAAGATATTATGTTTATGTAATATGATGTGTTATCCATATATTGCATGAATTGTTTGAGGAAGCATGATGAATGCTATGAGATTATGTATGTAATGCATGTTCTACATATGATATGGTGAAAGAGTAGGCATGAGTAAAAGCCATGAGATGTGTGAATGATGTTGAAATTCCATATACCTTATGAGATGGGTAAGCATGTATGTGATGGACATTCCACATACTAAATGCCATGAGCATAAGCGCTTAACGACTGTGATTGATTCCACTCACACAGGGTGTAGTGACGACTTCACATTTATTATGCATCATAAATGCCTAAGGTGTAATGAGGTTATACATTGCCGACCCAAGGTTGATAGGGCTTATACCATCACAATGTGTGAGTTTAATGTTAATGGAATGATTATGATTGTTATCTTTATGATATGTTACATGTCAAGTTCATTTTGAATAATGTTTATGACTTATATTCGATGTTGGCATGAGAATGTGATTAGAGAAATGAAATGAGCCATTGAGATAGTCTTAAGAGTTAAGAAGACTTAAGGAATGGCAAAATTAAACAATTTTGCCCAAAAACATAGGTTTAGAGGCTATTATCGATACATGTAGAACATCTATCGATAGATAGCATATAGAATGCAACATGAAGGATTTTGCTTCAAATCTATTGATAGATGTTCATTATTTATCGATAGATGAATTCCAAAATTGTATGTATTTGGCTTGTTTGAAAGCTTTTCAAAGGTAAAAAAGTTTTCCAACGTTCATTCACATTTGTTTACAACACATATGCTATTTTAAATGTGTTTAAACACCATGATTCATGAGATTAAAGTTTAAATTGATCATGAATAGCATGAGATTAAAAGTGCATGTTTACAAAATACTTTTATCCCTTAGCGTGTTCCCTTCCCGTATCCACTCATGGAGTCTTTGTGACTCACGCGTTATTTCCCCAATTTATTTTGCTACAGATCAATGATAACATTTTGATAGCAGCTAGTGTCGGGGACACTAGTGTCTGATCTTCATTCTTTGTTATGTGTCTAACAGCCATTTGATGCCTTAAGGGTTGATCACGTTCTATTGATGAGTCAGTCATATGTTTATATTTATGGATTTCATTATGTTTATGGATTACGAACATGTTAGGTTAGTGTAGCCTATGATTGGCATTTTACATGGATAACGTAATGTATGATATTATGATGATAGCTCGAAAGCCTATTGAATACCCAAGGGTGTTGTTGATGATAATGATGTTGTGCACTGTGACAGTGGCACTTGTTGATATATATATCAAATGCTCGAGCTTATACAATTAAGCTGAGAAGATCCTTAATTGCATAATGAGTATTGTGAATGCATGCACGATGATTTTCTATGTAAATGGATGTTATAAGATGCTTCCGCATGTAATGATGAATGTTTAATGATGTTATGGTAAGAGGCTTGCTTGGGCTTAGCAGGTTATGCTCCTTTATGTCCATACGTCGTTCATGATCCCTCTAAGAAATGGGATGTGATAAACTCGAAATTAGTTGCATACTAATTTTGGATGCCTTGTATGATTAACAATTAGAATAAGACATAGTTTTAATTTTTTGTTCATATGGATGGATGTATATGGATGATTATGGACTCGTTCTAATATAATTGTGTAATTGGTTGAATTTAATTCTTAGTATTTTTCAAATAAGGCCTGCATGTCTTACCTTGACTTTCAATCTCAGTTTGTAAAATTCTTTCTTGATCAAACTCCCCTTGAATGTAACTCAAGGTTGCAACATTCAAATGTAATTAGAATTAGGATAGATTAGGATTGAATTTTTGTAAACATGAAGATGAATATCTAGGGGTACAAGAAAGACAAAAGAGATTGCAAGATGCAATACAAGATGTTGTATTAATCCCCTAGGTTTGACCAAGCTAGTTTCCTTTTATGTTATAAGGAAATTAGTTTAAATAAAGTCCATAATCATCCAAAGTAATTTGCAAGCCATAGATTTATTTTATGCGATTTAATAAAAGATATGTGATGCAAAATTGTGTGCATGAGATAGATTTATTTTTTGCAATTAAATAAATACTATGCATGCAAAGATTAAACCTCAATAAAATGAAAAACCAAAATCCTTCAACAATATTAAGTCACATGCCTCACATGATCAAGTTGCCTTCCACTACATAGTAAGATAACTAGGCTACTCTTTTAATTGGAGGCTTGTTGAGAAAACTCAGGGTCAAACTTTTACATGAGCATGTTTGAGCTATTGGTGTATCTTACTAAACTAGTTCGATAAAATCCAGATGCATGAAAACTTGATTATTATGAAACTAGAGGCATTGGCTAGGTGAAACACATATGATATGTTTAGGCAATGCGTTGCACCTAGCTGATCTAGGAGTTGTATAGAGATATAATTTGTAAGCACAGTTACCAATGTCAAGCCTGACTTTATAAAATATTAGCCATGTCATTCATAGGACTGACAAAATGCTTGCATACTTAGAAAGCCCCGAAAAATCGTCAAAAGATGGGAGTGTATCTATAGGTGCAACTAAGTTGAATTAAGCCTTGAACTAGACCAAAGAGAGATTTTAAGATGAAATTGAGAATTTTAAAACCCCAGAGTGATTTAATATGGTGATTCGGAGTTCGAGGATCGATTTGGAGTCAAATTGAAATTTTCATGACCTAGGGGCAAAATGGTCATTTTGCCACCCGAGGTTAAGATGTGAGTGTTGGATGAAATTTTTGACTAAGATTGATCATTTGTAGTATAATTTGAGTTTGAGAAGTGAAGAATTTTAATTTCAACATTTTTTCGAGCATAAGGGTAAATAGTCATTTTGCCACCCAAGGGCAACATTGTAATTTTACACACCCAACACTTATTCAGTATATAGATTTTACCCAATATTATCATGGATAATTGAAGGATTTTATGTGGTAGAGAGAGGAAGCTTAATTGTTAAGAATTTAAAAATGGACCAATAACATGGTGACAAGTGTCAAGCTTGGATTATTTTATTATTTGGCTTTAAAAATTAGCCCATAACCCTCCCAACTCATTTCTCTTGGTCGGCCAAAGGAAGAAAAGGGAAGAAAAGAAGAAGAACAAACCCTAGGTGGAAAAATTCAAGGGAAAAGTGTGAAAATTCAAGTAATCAAGCAATCAAAGGTAAAATTTCTTGATTTTGACTTGTGATTTACCTTTCCTATGCATTTGTTTCCATTTTCCATGGTTGAATCACAAGATATCATGAAGGATTCATGGCTGGCAGAACCTAGAGAGAGAAAATTTGATGATGATTTGGGTAGATTTTAAAGATATATAGATGTTTTTAGTTGTTTATGGTGTTAAGTGTAAGAATTAAGCTTGAAATTCACATATTCCTCATGAGTTCATCATTGGCCGAATCTTCCTTGTAGAGTGTTGATGGTGAATTTGATTTTATTTCAAGTGAATTGGTTAGGAAATGATGAATTATGGTGAGAAAATCAAGTGAGAAAAATCATAGTGTTCATGCACTCAAAATGGCCGAAATTCTCAAGAAGAAATATGAGGATGGTTTTGCTAAATTTATGTTATTTGACTTGTGTTTGATGAATTGAGGTATTGAAAAAGAAATGGAATTATTTGGAGTTGAATTGGACGCATTGGCCAATTAATCGGGTGATAAATCGAGTTAGGCCAACATCGTGTTTAGACGATAATCCGAACAATTTGCATTCCATTTCCTGCATCCATATAGTTTTATAACGATTTAGCACCAATGTAGTATATTGTTTGATTTTGCATTATGTCTAGGTGGTGAATCCTCTGACAAGGGCAAAGAAATTGTACCCGAGGATTAATAGTCGGAGTACTCTAAAAATTCGACTCCCGAAATAGTGAGTAACCTTACTATCATTTTAATTATCTAAAGTGATTTTTATCCGATTTTGTGAATTTTATGGAAAATGAGTTTAAATGATTAATTTTTAGGTTTTATAAATAAAATGTGTTTAAATGAAATGATTTTATAAATTGTCTTCAAATTGAATGACGGCTTTGAAAATAGAGCAATTGGAGACCATTTGATGTATTGTGAATTTATGGTTCTAATTGAATGGCTTGTGACAATAATTGCATGAATGGCTGAATTGGTATTTGTGTTGAAATATATGAACTATGTATTTAGCCTTGAAAGGTTGTAAAATAAAATAATTGCCATGTCATGCTATCATAAATTTTATTATATGGTGGGTTTAGCTTGCTGCAGCGGACGGGTTCTGTGCGCCAGCCTATTAGAGGGGCACGAAATCCGGTTATATTCGTACCTCGGTTGGAGAGGCGCGTAGGGTATCTCTTGAGGTATGGTTAGAGTTCACGTCACGCCGAACCACCTCGTGATGATGAACTCCGCTAATGTCAAGGAACGACTGTGTTTTTCAAAATAAAAGTATGATTTATGCATACCTTTTTAACAGCCTTGGCGGACTTGGTTAGATGCCTCGGCCAAGGTATCCCCGAGAATGATTTTTGGTAGGAGCCAAGTGTGAGACCCTATCAAGCTCGATTAAAAGACGGTATTGTACCGAGTGGTACAACTAAGTTAAATCGAGCTTTAAACTAGTTCAAATAGAAATTCTAAGAGGAATTTGAAAATTTTGAAACCCACAGAATGACTTAGAATAGTGATTTAGAGTTCAAGGTCCAGTTTGGAGTCCATTAGGAAAATTGACCAATTAGGGACAAAACGATCATTTTACCATTTGATGATAAAATTGAGATTTCTAGCCAAGATTTGATCACATTTGACCAAGAATAATTATATGAAATATAATTATGATTATTGGAGTATAAAATGATGTTTAGTAGTGAAAAATTACGATTCTTGATATTTTGGAGCACAAGGGCAAAATGGTAATTTTACCACTAGAGGACTAAATGGAAATTTTTATAAAATGATTTTTGCCCCATTTGGTTAATATTGATCAATATTAGTGTTATTTGAGGTTGAAAAGTAGAAATAATGTGATTTCGGTACATTTCGGAGTATAGGGGTAAAATCATCATCTTTTCATCTCGGGGGCAAATCGGTAAATTTTTTGCCCCAGCACTTGTCAAGTCTAAGGGATTTTAATTGTGGTAGGATTGGATAAATACCAGAATATTTGTGGTGGAAAATTAAGAAGAAAAAGTCAAAAAGTTAAAAAATTGGGCCAATAAGCATGTGACACGTGGCATGCTTGATTATTTTATTATTTTCTATAGAAATCAGCCCATTAAATC
>NC_030859.1:12965055-13079309 GCF_000208745.1 Theobroma cacao | reverse complement strand
AATTATGCATATCTAGACTTATGAAATGAAAGCTCATGAATGTGATATATGGTTGACATATATGTGAAATTTGATACTTTGCACTTTGGGAATTTTCATGAGTTTTATGTTGATTTTGTTGGTTTAGTAGGATGACCTTTTTGTTGAGTGAAGGGAAACTTTTCTCTTGTTGCTCTGTTTCGCTGTAGCGAGAAACTTTCTGTCCATTTTGCTAACTTGTGAGTTTTTGCCATATTTCTCATTTCTTTGGTACCATAGTTGAGCATGGATTTTTGTAAAGTGATTTACTCATATGGGGTTCACATGAGGGGTTTAAAGAAGCTAAAACAATTGCATGGTTTTGAGAAAATGAATGCATCATGATTTCGATAAACATTCCTTATGGTATGCTTGTTCCCTTCTTGTTCACTCATTGAGTATTGTACTCACGTTTTATAAAAATTCATGTTTTCAGATCAAGTGACTGTTGGACCCTAGATCGGGGAGTCCCCGTAGTGCATCTCCTGGGTATGTGTTTGGCATTCGATAGTAATCCCTTTTATTGTAAATGTCTCCACTGGAAGTCATGGGTCTTTTTGTATTGTGAATACAATCTAACAATGTGAATATGTGTATGCAATGTAAATTGCTAAATACATGACTGGTATAGTGCATGTATATTATTATCGATAACGCCATTGTATTTTGGCTATGTTCACACCCGGAAAAAGGTGTGTGTGTATGCATGATATGATAAATTTGTTAAGCAAAGGTAAATGGATAGGCTTGCTTGGGCTTAGTGAGCTATGTTCATTGAGCTGATGCGTCAGTCATGGCTCGAGAAATTGGGTCGTGACACCAAGTTTTTAAGATTACCTATAAGCCATGTTGATTTTTTTTAAATGAAATGAATATTTATGTTGTGAAATACATATTGAGATGGAATATTTTATTCGTCTCATTTACTCGACTTTAGATATTTTCAATGATGTCTGTTTGCTCACCGGGATTATATAATCTCACCACCCTCCTTTCCACCCATTTCAGGCTCATAATAGGCTGTAGATAGCTGACTTCATCGAGGACCACCATTGGATTGGCATCCTCCAAATTGTAGGTTCACAGTCTTCTTTACTTTTGGTTATTTGGGGGCCCACTGGTTATTATAAAATAAATTAAATACTCTGACTTGCTGTATTACAGTATGTATAAATTTATTTTGCTTTTACACTGTAAAAATTAGTTACGTATAACTCTAAAAATATTATTTTATATGAAAATAGAATATTTCATTAAATATTTTTATTATTTTAATATTTTTTTATTATTTCCAAATAATCATAATTTCATTTTAAATGAAGATTTTAGACGTTTAAACTTATTTTTGATTATGAATTATGTGTTTTGTACTCGCATACTACATTTTTAACTGGTTTCAAAATTTTCAGGAAAAAATAACCAAAATACCCCTGTGAGATGAAAATTTTTTTTTATTGTTTTAAGTTGGAAATACCTTAAAATCTTTTAGAACATGGTATTTGGCAACGGTTACTCACTAGGGAAATGAGAAACTGATATTAAAGCCTTACGGGGTTCCGGTTGGCATTTCGGGTAATGAGTGTCTATCGGAATACCGCGACGGTTGTCACGGGCTCGAGCGGAGTACCGGGTTGTGACAACCAACCGAAGCCATTTATCATGGTTTGTTGAGAAAACTCAAGGTCATGTTTCGAATGGATGAGATCCTAACGCATTAAGAAAATCCTTGTAGAGATCTTTCTAGGTGATATTAAAGGTTATCACCTTAAAAAAAATAATGGGAGTCATCAATTTAAGATTAGCTATCTCATCTAAATTGATTATAATATGTGAATACTTATATATGCTCTTTAAATGTCATGGTTGTTAGAATGCGAATACACATCACTTTGCATGGCATAAATGATGCCATTATAAAATTTGGGCCAAAATGTTTGGATTGGTATATCAAGTTGAGAAACATTCCTAAACATCCAGTGAGAATAAATGTGATAAAGGAAGATATCCTTACCTGTTTGACAAGGTCAAAGAATGGGAAGCTTGTAGAAGTTTCTCCTTTGACCATGTATGTCACAGCCCAATTTTCGGGCCATGACCGGTACATGGGCCCAATGGGCATAACCCACTAAGCCCAAGCAAGCCTTCCCATATGAACCTGTACTTCAGACACTTTATCATCCATATTCCTTTTTAAGTTCCATAAATCATAATATTCAAACAATAACTTCATTGAAATCAGTTCATAAAATCCAAGTATATACTCATAATGGCATTCATCAATCATAATATACATAAAAAGTTTGCCAAACGGTTCTTAGCAAATCACATCCAGTTTACATGTACACATTCAAAGACTCTGAACTTTAGTGGAGTGACTTTGGGCATGGGGGCTAACACTTCGTCTCATGGCAAACCTACCGAACAATAGATAAGAAGGAACACCTCGACCTAGGATCCAATCACCTTTCAATTCAGAAAACCTAAAACATGAAGTTGAAAAGAGTGAGTATAAACCCAATGAGTGAACACAGGAAAGGAGCAAGCATCAATACGGGAAGTTTTAGAAAACATGATGCACTTATGTTGAAAACAATGCAATTTAGCTTAATTTCTTGTCACAACGAAAATCCATTTTTACTGCAGTGAAAATCAATTAGAAAGCATTTCTCAAGTTTTAACATTCAATAATTAATGCAACAACAATATAATTTCCATAACCTCTATATATATAATATATATAAACATACATACGACCACCAGTCTCACCCCAACTTTCCCTCAGCTGGGTCATCATCAGCTCATGTGCATTCCTACATCGCACATAGCTGGGTCATCATCAGCTCATGTGCACTCCTACACCACACATAGTTGGTCATAATTATCACACAATAGTATCATTCAATGCATAACATACATATCAACATAATGTGGGAACAAATGAATTCATCACATTCATAGTTCACAACATAAAAACATTTCATCAAGGGCTTGTTCCCATGCAACTTTTAAAGAAAAACCAACAAATATTTCAAGTAGCTCAATCAAGCATATAAATCAATTATTCCAAAACATTTTAATGTAAGTTCACTAACCGGTCCTCGTTGATTCTTAAATCGACTATAATTCCCACTAATTGTCCGAATGAAGATGTGGGGTCTTGTTGGAACCTATCACACATAATAGCATCACAAATCAACTCAATTCACATAATTATAATTCTAAAAGCTATCTCCTAAATCATGTTCTACTAGTTATTCCTAGCTAGCTACCAACTACCATTAAGTGGCTATCTATTTACACTATTCTAGTCACACTAAAATGAATAAACCACCTCAACTACAAAACACTCACAAATCTAACCACTAGCCATTCTCAACAACTTAAAAATCAACTCAATTCCATTACTCACCTTGGTAGCTTTGTAATTGAATTCCTTTTCAAAAGCTTTCAAACTATTGTGAAAAATCTTTCTTTCTCTCTCTAAAACATCCAACTAGTGAGAGAAAGTATTAAGGAAAGGCCTTTGAGGGTTTTAAGGTGAAAAAGTAAAAGACCAGAAAGAACTTTGTAAAAAGGGGCACAAAAGCATGAAAATTGGGGTTAACTTGAGAAAATTTATGGAGGTTTCAAAGTAAGCTTCCATGGAAGGTGAGAAAACGTGAGAAGGGAAGAAGAAGAAGAAGAAGTTGCTAGAAACTTAGATATTTATGCCTAATGTTTATCCAATTTCTCACAAAATTACCAAAATGCCCTTACCAAGGTCACTTTGTCTTCCCCTTACCTTTGTACAATCTTTTTACTTCTTTGACACTGAGACAAAGTCCATAATAGCCTAGAAATACTCCGGTCCACGAAAACTTAAAACTTTCGACTTGAGATGTAAAATGACCGTTTTGCCTTTATTGTGAAAATTAACAGTCTTTTTACCTTTTTCATTTATTTTACCATCATTCATTTATTCCTTAGGTCTATTTAGACCTTAATAACATTTGAGAGCTACTTTCAGGAGCTCACCATAAGAAATGGCGAAATTGCCCCTAGTTCGTGTAATCGCGTCTACTACTAGTTACGGGTCCATAGAGGTTAAGGTTTCATAGGTTCACTTTCGAATCACCTTTTTAACTTGGTAATTAACCTCAATTGGCATCCATAAGCTTTATTAGCCACCATATCAAAGTACGGGGTACTACAATGTACATGATTGAAGTTAATCTATCTACCATTGATCCGTCATCATGGGTATTAGATACTAGATGTGGGTCACACCTATGTAATAACAAAAGGGTGCTGTAAACGAGTAAAGGATTAATGAAAGGAGAAACGGTCCAAAAAGTAGGAAATGGAGCAAAAAATTACTGCATTGGCTGTAGGGACAGTTACCATGTGATGATTGTTACTATGTCCTTTCCATATCTCAAAACATTCTATCTATGCCATACTTGGAACTATATGATGATTTTGAATTTATCATTATGGGCAATTGTGTTCTTTCTCCAAGGAGGAGATGTACTATGGTACGGGGACACATTCAAATGGTCTCTATATCCTTGATCTAAATAGACCATACTGAACATAGGAGTCAAGAAAGCAAAGAAAAGTGATCTAGTGCTATATTACATCTAACTCAGTACGTTTTGGCACATCAATGAGACTTGCTTAACCAAGTTACAATAACAAGGTTATGTTGATCCATTTGATTATAAATCTTATGGAATGTGTGAGTGTTGTTTCCTTGGTAAGATGACCAAGTTGCCTTTCACCAAGAAAGGTGAAAGAGTTAGGATATTGCTAGGACTTGTACATTCAGATGTATGTAGTCCTATGAACACAAGTGCAAGAAGAGGATACTCTTCATCACTTTCACAAATGACCATTCTCGGTATAGTTATGTGTATTTGATGAAATATAAGTTTGACTCCTTTGAAAAGTTCAAAGAGTTTAGATTGAAGGTAGAGAAATAAACCGGGAAGAGTATTCTCACTCTTAGATCTAATCGAAAAAAAGAATACCTTAGTCAAGAGTTTCAAGATTATCTAAAAGAGAATAGTTTTTTGCATAATGGGCTACTTTAGGGACTCCATAGCACAATGAGGTGTCTAAAAGAAGGAATCAAACATTATTGGATGTGGTTTAATCCATGATGAGCAGTGTAGGCCTTTTAATATCTTTTAAGGGATATGCCATAGAAAGTGTTGCCCACATACTAAACAAGGTTCCTACCAAGTCAATTGATATGGAGTGGGAAGAAACTAGATACAAGGATTTGGGGTGTACTACTTATGTGAAGCAAGGAATGTTTGATAAGCTTATAGCAAGATCAAACCAATGCAAATTTGTGGGATATCCTAAAGAATCATATGAATATTACTTCTATAATCCCATTGACGAAAATGTGTTTGTTTTAAGGCATGCCACTTTCTTTAACAAAAAGTTCTTAAGTGAAAAGGGTAGTGGGGGTAAAGTTGCACTTAAAGAAGGTTACAACCCACAAATTGATATTCCAATGGAACTTGAACATGAGGTTGTGAAATTTGATGTACAACCACATCCTCAAGAGACGCAACAACTCAAAAGGTTTGGTAGGATACATCAAGCGCCTGAAAGATATGGATTTTTTTTGGATAGCGATGTGTTACCCATAATTAATGAGCCTATAACCTATGAGGAGGCGATGTTGGACATCGATTTTAAGAAATGGCAGGAAGCCATGAAATCTAAAATGGATGCCATGGATACAAATCAATTATGGACTTTGGTGGATCCACTTGAAAGTATAAAACCCATTGGGTGCAAGTTGGTCTTTAAGAGAAAAACTGACGTAGATGACAAGGTGTAAACCTTTAAAGTCAAACTGGCAGCAAAAGGTTATAAACAAAAACAATGAGTTGACTTTAAGAAAACCTTTTGACTAGTAGCTAAGCTTAAATGCATTAGGATTTTGCTCACAATTGTTGTATACCATGATTATGAAATATGGCAAATGGATGTCACAATTGCATTCCTTAATTCAAATTTGCAAGAGGAAGTGTACATGACACAACTTAAGGGTTTTACATCCAATGCTAATGCCAATAAAGTGTGCAAATTTCAAAAGTCTATTTATGGACTTAAACAAGCTTTTGGAGTTGGAACATCCATTTTTATGAAACTGCCAAAGGGTTTAACTTCATAAAAAATGAGGATGAGCCATGTGTCTATAAAAAGGCTAGTGGGGGCACTATTATTTTCCTAGTATTGTATATGGATGACATATTGCTCATAGCAAATGATATACCATTGTTGCAATCTACTAAGATCTAGTTGTCGAAACAATTCTCAATGAAGGGTTTTTGAGAAGCAACCTACTTTTTGGGAATGAGGATTTATAGAGATAGATATAAAAGGTTGCTTGGTCTTTCCCAATCCACGAACATTGACAAGGTGCTAAAGAAGTTTAGCATGATGAAGTCCAAGAAGAGGCACTTGCTTATGTTGCATGGCATCTATCTCTCCAAAGAAATGTGTTTAAAGAACCAAAAGAAGAAAGATTGCATGGATAAGATCCCATATGCTTTAGGAATAGGATCTATCATGTATGCAATACTATGCACTAGACTAGATGTATCTTATGGTCTAAGTGTCACAAGTGGATACTAAGCTAATCTTGGTGAGCACCATTGGAAAGCTGTGAAAAACATCTTGAAGTACTTACCAAAAACTAAAAATGTGTTTTTGGTCTATGAAGGAGGCAAACTCCAAGTTAAGGGTTATGCAGATGTAAGCTTTCAAACTGACAAGGATGATAGCAAGTCTCAAAGTGGATATGTATTGATGCTCAATGGAGGTGCACTCAGTTGGAAGAGTTCCAAACAATAGTTGACCATAGATTTTATAACCATGGCTGAATATATCTTTGCATTTGTGTCATGACCCAAATCCCGAGCCATGACTGACGCATGGACTCAATGCAAATAGCCACTAAGCCCAAGCAAGCCTATCTATGTGACTCCATTCATCGATTTCATCAAAAGTTGCTAAAGTTATATTTCATAATTCCAATTCAAAATAATGCTAACCATTGCCATCTCATAGTGGCATCACCAATCAAAATATACATATATTGTCTAAAACATATATCTTAATAATTTACATCGAGTTTGTCTATACACAACAGAAGGGATACTCAATTTCCAGCGGAGAGACTGGGGCAAAAGTTTGGCTATTGAATGCCGAGATACCTACCAAGGAAATGAATCTACAAGGACACCTCGACCTAGTTACCGGCTGTCTCCTGATCTGAAAACATGAAGTTGAAAACAGTGAGTATAAACCCAGTGAGTGAACAAAGGAAAGGAACAAGCAATCGATAAGAGAAATTAAGAAATCATGATGCACTTATTTTTTTAAAAAAATTCAATTTAGTTTAATTCTTATTAAAACCCCTTATTAAACCCTTAATTGGTTAATCGCTTGATGATGAATGATCCATACATATAAAAGAATTTGGAGAGTGAAAGCTTTAGTAGCATTTAAGCAAGTCAAGTGAAATGACGAGTCCTCGCTGTAGCGAAAAGGCATTCTAGTTGTAGCAAAATTTAGGCTCAAATTATCAACTAGCTAAGGGTTTCTCAGCTGGCCGAGGGTTTCTCACTAAAACCCCTCATTTTAAACTTAATTAATTAATTCCTTGATGTTGGAAGTCCATGATCAACTATGGTGCTAAAGAAGTGGAAAATAGGGTAGCAACCACACAAGGTATCAAGCAAAACATAATTTTCTTGCTGCAGCAAGAAGCATCAGCAACTTTCTCGCTACAGTGAGAACCAGGCCATTGTAAACCTCCAAACTTGAGAGTTTTTTGCTGAAGTGAGAATGAATCTTGCTGCTGCACGAAACAGGGCACCAACAACAAGTTTCCATTCTCTCAAGAAAAGGCCATTTTTGCTGCAAAGACAAAATCAACTTGAAAATGCTTAGAAATTTCCAAGGTTCAACATGCAAGATTTCACATATATTACAACCATATACCATACTCATGAACTTTCTATACCACACTTATTTATATATATGCATACATCATCAAGCATACCATCCCGCCACACTCAGCTCAATACGATATCATCATCATGTGTGCACTCCCTACTCGTACACTTCAACATCATCACGTGTGCACTCCTTACTCGCACACTCTATCATCATCATGTGTGCACTCCCTACTCTCACACTTCAACATCATCACACAACATTATTCATTAGTGCACAACATATATTCATATATATACATACAAACATAATATAGAAGCACATGGATTCATCCTTTTTACACATTTCACATTTTCACAACATCAAAACATTTTACCAAGGGCTTATTCCCCGACACACATTTTTAAGGAAAAATTGGATAAAATCATTCAAATGTTTCACCCAAATACATCTACATTTTCCAAACAAATTTTGAAATGCAAGTTCACTTATTAGTCTTTATTGATGTTTTGGTGGGCTCTAACTTCTACTAAGGTTCCGAATGGAGGTGTGGGGTTTCGTTGGAACCTATCACACACAACAACATCACTATCAACCCAACTTGGCATTAATACTATTCCAAAGCTACTTTCTAAATTGAGTTCTACTAGTCATTCCTAACTAGCTTTCAACTACCATTAATGGCTATTATTTACACTACTCTAATCACACTAAAAATGAATAAACAATCTCAACAATAAAACACTCACAAATCTAATTACTAGACATTATCAACACTTAAAAATTAACTCTAAGTCACTACTCACCTTGGTAACTTTGTACTTGAAATTTCTTCTAAAAATTTTTAAGCTATTATAGAAGCTCTCTTTTTCTCTCTCTGAAACACCTAGCTAGTGAGAGAGAGTATGGAAGTAAGACTTTTCAAGGGTTTTAAAGTGAGAGTGAAATATCACAAAGGTTTTATGAAAGGGTGCACAAAAGCATGAAAGTTAGAGCTAGTTTGAGAGAAGTTATGGAGGTTTCAAAACAAGCTTCCACGAAGGATGAAAGCAACGTGAGATGGGAGGAAGAAGAAGAAGAAGAAGCTGTTGGAAATATGAGAAGAAGTTGCTGGAAGATGATATTTATAGCTCAAGCTTATCCAACTCCACTTAAATTACGAAAATGCCCTTAACAAGTTGGCTTGTTCTAATCTAATCCTTGATGCAATCTTTTTACTCTTTTGACACTGGGACAAGGTCCATAATAGTCTAGAAATACTCAAGTTCATGAAAACTTAAAAAATTTTAGTCAAGATGAAAAATGACCATTTTACCCCTACCTTGGAAATCATCATTATTTTTATTTCCTTCGTCATTTACCCTTATTTTCATCATTCATTTATGACTTAGGCCTACTTAGGTCTTAATATTGTTTGAAAGCTTACTTCTAGGGATTCACTAAAGAAATTATGAAATTACCCCTAGCTTGTGTTATCGCGTTTACACCTAGTTACAAGCCTATAGGGGTCAAGGTCTCATAGTTTAAGGTGGCCAAAGAGGCTATTTGGATTAAGAAGTTCATGGTTGAACTTGATGTGGTTTTAGCATTATTGATCTAAAGACCATTTTATTGTGATAATAATGGATCCATTGCACAAGTAAAGGAACCAAGGTCTCATCATAAATCCAAACATGTATTATGACGCTATCATGTGACCAAGGAGATCATTAGGAGAAAAAGCATTAGCATAGAGTGTATACCCACAAGGATAATGTTGTCGGTCCTCTTACTAAAGCATTGTCCCAATATATTTAGTCGAGTTCTAGAAATTCTCGTGTCAGTCAGTGAAGTTGTTAAAGTTAATGTAGAGTCTTGTTTATGGTTTGTGACTGCAGCACAAGTCATAGACAGAGGCCTATATAAACTCTTAGTCCTAGTAACCTACCCTTTTGCTATCGTCATGTAATGATCATAAGTGGTGCCGTTGTTCGGGGTTTGAGATGCCATCAGAGACACGAGCTATTGTTGGAAGGATTTTAAAGCAAATGCTCATAATGAATAGTTACTATAATAACACATCCCTCCGACTAAGGATGGAGGAGAGTGGAGTTGGACTAATAGGTCTGAAACAACTTAGTCATTTGGTGGAGTTATAACTTGAGCCCATGATTGTCAATGGGCAGAGAATTAGAGGACTATGGATTGTATTTGAGGCTAATATAAAGGAGGACATACGACAATGGTAATAAGGGGCATATTTTGACTGGAATAAATAGTGATTGTTGAGATTCAGTTGAGGTTTATAAATCTAAGCCTTGTGGGAGGTGTAACCCAATACTTATATGCACGGAGGTAAGTGCACTATGATAATTAAGCTTGTTATGCCCATATATAAATGGTGTTGGGCTTCCGAAATATTTTATATGTGAATATGTGGTAAATAAATATATAGCAACTTAGATGGAGCTAATTTTGATTTCAATTAAGCGATTGCATGATTTCAAGATTTGGTTTGAACTATTATGGTTTATAGTTATAAGTACATGAACTAGCTTAGGAGTGAAAATCAGTGATCATTATAATTGATGTGTGGTCGTGAAGTAAAAGGTTAGTAAGTAAATATGCTCATAGGATGAGCTTAAATTTTGCTATGCTTAGTACGAAGCCAATGAATTAAGGGACTAGACGTAAATGTGGTAGTTTAAAGTTAAATGACTTAAGAAAGTTGATTCTAGTCTAAATGCTTTATGGAGTTCTATAATTGAGCTTGATATACAAATTTCTTTAAAGATCAATTTAAAAGTCTATTTGGTCTAAAGTGTGACTTATGATACAAGTGATCGGTCTTGAATGTGATCTCCTCAAAGTAAGGAATTTAGAAAATATTGATTTTTGGATAAACTCTAAGAGGGAGCTTCTGCATCTTAAGTTTAGGAAATTTTAGTCTTATGACTGCAAAGTCAAGATACAACAATTAAGTCAATTGTCCATCTTAAAGATGTAATTGGTGAAGGATTGATGAGTAAAGTGAAGATCGCAATGCAAGGTGATGTACACTTTGATATTATGTACCTAAGAGTTATTTGGAGACAATCGTTTAATCAAAATTGCACTAAATGTTATGGTAAGGGAATATGATTGTTAGTAGTGAAATATACCTAAACGATAATTTTGGCATACCACAAAAAGGGTGAAATAAATATGTTGGTATTAATGTTCTGATAGCGTACGAATGATAGAAATTTAGTTTGTAAATTGTAGTTTTCATGATCAGGAAATGTATAAAGGTTATCAACATGTGAGCATACACTTGGAGTTGTAATTTATGAGTTTAGAGTATTTAAGCTATGATTGAAGGGAATTAGCATTAGTCAAAGTACATAAATCTTTTAATTAATTTCTGTGGGGTATGAATGATAGTAGAAAGGAGGCACATAGTGCAATGATACTATATGGTGATAATTGACCTAGAAATACACTATTTGAAGTAAATATGGAAGTAGGGAAAGAGGAAATTCCTAAATTAATAATAAGGTAAACAAATGGTGTTGATCCAAATGGATTAATTCATGACAATTTTAAGTTGAAGTGACTGGACTATGTGAGTTGCAAGATAAAGGCATGTTCGACGCTTTAATAATAAGTGATAATGATCGTGGAAGGTACCACTAATTTGATTTTAAAAGATAATAATAGCCATAGATGAAGTATACTAATTGAATTAAAGGTAAACAAGGTGGACAAACCAAAATTCCTTATAAAGAAAGGAATGAAATAGGAGCCTAGAGTGGAATTAATGAATCAACGTTGACCTGAATTCGAGGATGAATTCTATTTAAGTGGGGGAGATTGTAATACCCCGTGTGAAGAAATGTAAGGGGGCCGGCTGAACAAAAGAAAAAGGAAGAAAAGAAATGAATAAAGAAAGAAGAAATGATGGTGGGGCCAACCAAATGGATAGAAAACTTTTGGTAGGGGTTGGCCAAAAACCAAGAAGGAAAAAGAAAGGAAAAAGAGAAAGAGAGAGCGAAAAAAAAGAGCTGAAAGAAAGAGAAAGAAGAAAAAGCTTGTAATGCCGACTTAAAAAGAGGGAAAGAAAATCTGCCAAGCCGAGGAAAAAAAAAAGAAAGAAGAAAGAAGAAAGGAAAGGAAGGAGAAGGATAGAAGGAAAAAGAAGAAAAGAAAGAAAAAGAAGAAGGAAGAGAGAGAGAGAGCAGCGGTGTCGAGGAGAGGAAGAAGAAAGATGGAAGAAGAAAGAGAAAGGGAGCAACGACGTGCTAAGGAGAAGAAGAAGAAAGAAGAAAAAAGAAAAAAGAAAAAAAAGCAGGAAGAAGAAAGAAAGAAGAAGAAAAAGAAGAAGAAAGAGAAAGGGAGTAATAGCATGCCGAAGAGAAAAAAAAAAGAAAAAAAATATAAATATAAATATATATATATATATATATATATATTAAGTGGGTATCAATATTTAAGAGTAATAAGTAAAGATGGTGCACTGTGGTGGCAAGTTGAAGAAAATAACGAGCCATTGAGAAGTAGAAATAGTGATGTAGCATCCCGTTATTTTAGGTGAGTGGGTGTTAAATTTCAAAATTATATCTCGATAAATATATTATATATGTTATATTTGATAGTTGATGAAATTGTGGAAAGCATGAGTTGGTAGAAAGCCTTAGGTTGTTTGTGATTGCAATCAAGGATTTTAAATCCGTTTTCTCTATAGTATATATAAATATATATATCTACATGTTTTTAATTATGGGGAAACAAACCTTTGATTGGCTTTTCGCTTCAAAACCATACCTTGCAAGCTTGTGTGATGTTTGGGCCAATGGCCATAGTATTGATTTGTAGGATTTGATGTTAAATTATTTATTTCACTTACCATATCGATTTGATAGATATGCCATGTTTTTTAGATAAATTATGCACTAAATTGCAATGATTTCCATTTTAATGTAATTGAGATATTCTAGGTAAGACAAGTTACCACATCAGGTCAAGTGTGGTTTTTTGTGTACAAAGTAATAATTATTGATTATTGATTTTTGATTAAAAAAAGGGGGACCTGAAGCCCCGATTTATATATGGTGACGTGGGTAGCTCCCACTAGTAGGTAAAGGGCATCTTGAAGCCCCGATTTATATATGCTGACGTGGGTAGTTCCCACGAGTAGGAAAAAGGGGATCTGAAGCCCCGATTTATATTGGGTGGCATGGGTAGTTCCCATAAGTAGGTAAAAAGGGGGACCTAAAGCCCTGATTTATATATGGTGGCATGGGTAGTTCCCACAAGTAGGTCAAGGGGGACCTGAAGCCCTGATTTATATATGGTGGCGTGGGTAGTTCCCACAAGTAGGTAAAAGGGGGACTGAAGCCCCGATTTATATATGGTGGCGTGGGTAGTTCCCACGAGTAGGTAAAAGAGGGACCTGAAGCCTCGATTTATATATGGTGGTGTGGGAAGTTCCCACAATAGGTGATGATGTTTGAGAAAGTAAGCCTAAGGGTTATACTAAACTTACTCGAGGATGATGCTCACTTGTGGATTTTTATTACACCATGCATGGCATTAATACTTGAAATTTACTATTAAATGGCAAGTGAAATTTACATATTCATCGTTGATCAATTATTTCGCATTTTTTATTTGAGACTCTTCATTTTACACTTGCCATTGCATTTACTGTTGATCGAATATCAAAGGTGAAAGAATTTTCTAGTACCTAAAATACAATCGTTTTCATATATGTTTACTTGTGATT
Source organism: Theobroma cacao (assembly GCF_000208745.1). Taxonomy (NCBI): domain Eukaryota; kingdom Viridiplantae; phylum Streptophyta; class Magnoliopsida; order Malvales; family Malvaceae; genus Theobroma; species Theobroma cacao. Next base: position 13,065,586 of record NC_030859.1, on the reverse strand, counting down.
TATTATTTTTAAGACTTGCAAGGTATAAAAAAAAATCTCTCAGTTAATGGAGGTTGTTTTCTACGCCTACTCTTGGTTTTATAAATATCCCATCTTTATGTTTGTTTTCCCTCCTCACCTGCTTACGGGGTCGATGATGATCACTGAGTCTATGAGACTCACACTCGTTCTATTTCCCCTTTTTCAAGAAGGGATCAGCCTAGCGCGTGCTCATCGGCATGTTCAGTCTATTGAGAATAGGTAAAGGCATCTCTTAGCTTGCTCCAAGTCACTCTGCTGTCTACGATTAAGTTACAAAAGATTTTTAGATGTTGTGAATTATTGTAATTCATGGGGATGTATTGTTAAAAACTTGGTGGTTGACATTTAATTGTTATAATTTAAAAAGAATTATCAGTAGTACGACTATTATTATTAATCGCTTTTGCACGTGAGAGCATTTTTAATAAATGTCTCGAGAATTTCATAAAGGCTTGTTCGGGACTTGGCGGGATCTCCCGGAGGTCTCGAACACTGGTAGCAACTGAGGTTGGGTCATTACAATATATATATATAAATATATATATATATATATATCTATATATATATATATATATATATATANATTATTATTATTAATCGCTTACGTATGTGAGAGCATATTTAATAAATGTCTCGAGAATTTCATAAAGGCTTGTTCGGGACTTGACGGGATCTCCCGGAGGTCTCGGACGTAAGTAGCAACCGAGGTTGGATCGTTACAGGTTAATAGTAAATTCATGTTAAGCGTAACAACCATTGTTTCATTCTTTTAATCTCCTTACTTAGTGAGCCTCTATGGGAGGTCTCACTTCATAATCCACCTAAAAGGATTTATCCTTTCGGAGACCCAGTCCTTCATGATCTAGATTCATGTCCGCCTGTAGGGAGTGACATGTTTCACATGCCAATGGGCCAACAATGGAGACCGTGGACTCTAGAATCACTAGCATCCCCTCCCACTCAATATTTTTATACTTAGGGTTTTGATTGACTTTTTTACCAAATTTTCTAGATGCATATTTAGAATATCCTAAGTCAAATTATGGGCTCGGTAATGTTTCCAACTAAACACTTTAAGTATATAACTAAGTCCATAATACCATCTTGTCTAGATGTGATTTATTTTCCTATATTCATTATGCATCTCATAGTATAAAACTCTTTTTAAACTAAAATACATAATGTATGCATGGCATTCCTTAAGAGATGTTAGCACCTTAATTCTAGATGACATGTTTTTAAGCATACAAATAATATCTAATATCATTCTTATAAGTATTTATATATATATATATAATAAGCCACATTAATATCCATCTTAGAAAAATAAAATAAAATTACAACTTGTAATTCTCTTCAATCTTGCTTACTTCCGCTGCTTGTTAAGGTCACATCCATTTAGCACTCTTTTGAATTTTATGACTATTTCAAAATCCTCAATTTTAATTTTAATTTTAACCCAATTTGAGAAAGTAATTTTATTTTGTCCAATTAATTAATCTCATTAATTAATACCAAAATAATATATATATATATATATATATATTTTAATCCAAGGCTAAAATTAATTTTCCAAAATAAAAAGAATTTTGGAAAAAATTTTAAGAATATATATAATAATATTTAAATATTTATATATTTTTAAAATAATTTTATTAAAAAAATGAAAGAGGGCCCACCTTAATGGGCTGTTGCCCAAGAACAATTAATGTGAATAAACTAATTAATATATATATACTAATTGTTGGAGTAGGATCTTAGTAAATTAATGTGATTGTGTAAAGCATGAATTTAAAAAAAAATTACTTTTTATAAAGGAAGCAAGCAATCCAATTACACAAGGGAAAACAAACATTATTATTATTGCAAGCAATATAATCACATAAAAAAATAAAATAAGAATCTATTAAATAAGAAAAATCATACATTTATTTTGAGATTCTTACTTTCGGACAACACAACACCAATGAATGATTTCTCAACCAAATAAGTTTACCACTTATTCTTTAAGAATATTTTCAACTTGAACCTTGAGTGGACAAGGTGTGGACTGCAAGGTTATAAGATGGCAACCGATTTTATTCTCTTTTCTTTGAAAAAGCTTGGAGGAGGAAAATAGAAGAGATGGCTGAAACGTTTTTTTTTTAATAAAAAAGTACGTTCTCACATTTTCTTCCAATCTCTTATTTTTTTATTAAAACTCTTGCTTTAAAGTTTTAATCAAAATGAAACACCTTTGAATCAATCTTGACCATCCATTCAGAGTTATGGAAGTATCAAACATGCTCCATAATTATCAAAATAAAAATTAAAGAATAAATAATTTAATTCTTTAATTATCATTTAAAGTTCTTGATAAAATAAAACTCCTTATTGAATAATAACTCTTATTTTATTGTTATCCATCTTTATTTAAAAAGAATTAATAATAAATAAAAGAGTAATATTCAAACATGGAATTTCTTTTTATCAACATGGATGTCTAGATTCATTTTGCAAGAATCTTCCTAAAATTATCTTAATTTAAGACAACTCTTATCTGTAATTAAGACAAAAAAATATTTTATCTTATCTAAATTGAGACAAATATGTTTTCTTGTCTAAATTAAGATAAAAATGTTAAAGCTGTCATTTTTGTACACAATATAATTAAACAAATTAAAACATGTATTCCAACTTAAACAAGTTGAATTCTACGAAGCTAAGTGGGGAATCTATTTGGACATTGACATTCCAAGCTCCAATAAACATAGAATTATTCTTAATCTCATTAAAAATAATTCAAGCTTATTAACCATGAAATCACGCCACCATAGATTCATGGTTGCACTCTTGGATTAACTATAATTACAAGAACAATTCAATACTTGATATTAACTGTTAGTTGTCCAATTGCAAACCTTATATTGTGAACCTTCATAGCCATCTAATGACAAAAGATGAAATTACTGTTTTACCTTTTATGTCAATTTTATCCCCTAGTCTCAAATTTCATCCAATTAGTGATTCAATACTCTAGTTCTAATCTTTTGAGTATCCAGATGTGATGAGTAGCTAATTCATCAATCCACTGGGCCCAGATTAACCACCAATCTTCTTGAAATCACTAGAAGTGATGTTAATGCTATGAACTCCATTATCTAGATATATGTTCCCAGATGTTCATCTCGATTATAATCCCAAAATACGAAGTCTAGATCAATGCTTTATGATGATCATGCTCATGGTAAATCAAAGATTATAAGGAGATTAAACACGAGTCCACTATCCATCAAGATTTCGGTTCTACTATAAGCAAATGCATAAGTGTGAGATCAAGATTTAGATAATGGTAAAACTTAAATTTGATTCTCACATGATTCCAATTCATGTTATAGTGTCATTACTCGAAGTCAACCATTTCGATGATTTGAGACTCATCATTCCCTTAAAATGAATCACATTCATTTCGTTGGAAGTAATCTGCACACTATAGCCTTAACATAATAAAGTGACCAGCTTTATTAAATGGCCGTGAACAATTTTTTTTAGAGTCAATTAAAATACATGTCTGCTATGTATGACTCTTCATACAAATGTATTTTAATATCCCAATAGAATCTTGGTACCTTAATAACTAGATAATGAATGCTTGCTAAAACAAACTCTTCATCTTATTATCAAAATATACTTTCATTAGAAATAAATTTAATGAATTTAAGCATGAGAATATACTTGCTTTCTAGGGCACCATATTGTCAAAATTCCTAACAATCTCTTTTTCTTTAAAAAAGATAAATACAAGAAAAACTCCTTTTTCAAAAAAATTAATAGTCATAAAAAATAGAGAGACCAAATATTACCTAATTACCCTTTTCTTTTTGTCTTTGAACTTCTTTTTCCATGGATGCACTAAATACATCAAGAAATATTAAAATTACATGGGTTTTCCTAGTTACATAAATCTAATGAAAAATAATAAAAAAAAATCAAGAAGGAAACATGGCGATGATAAGCCACCCTTCTTGTTACATAACCAAAAGAAAAATGTCACATGTAAAATTTTCTAGGACAATTAATGTGGAAAAAACCTTGAATCATGCATCATAACATACAACCATATATTGATCACATCAAGATAGTTAAACATATGCAAAGGTGCCAACCATGCAAAATAAATATAGGAAACAAACTTGCAATAATCCCTACTCTGATACCAATTGTTGGAGTAGGATCTTAGTGAATTAATATGATTGTGTAAAGTATGGATTTCAAAAAAAAATTTCTTTTTATATTATAAAGGAAGCAACCAATCCAATTAGACAAGCGGAAACACACATTATTATTATTGCAAGCAATATAATCACATCAAAAAATAAGAATCTATTAAGTAAGAAAAACCATACATTTCTTTTGAGATTCTTATTTTTGGACACCACCACACCAATAAATGATTTCTCGACCAAATAAGTTTACCACTTATTCTTCAAGAATACTTTCAACTTGAACCTTGAGTAGACAAAGTGTGGAATGCAAGGCTATAAGATGACAACCGATTTTATTCTCTTTTCTTTGGAAAAGCTTGGAGGAGGAAAAGAGAAGAGATAGTTGAAACTTTTTTTTAAGAAAAAGTACGTTCTCATTTTTTGTTTCAATCTCTTCTCTTTTTATTAAAACTCTTGCTTCAAAGGTTTAATCAAAATGAAACACCTTTGAATCAATCTTGACCATCCATTCAGAGTTATGGAAGCATTAAACATGCTCCATAATTATTAAAATAAAAATTAAAGAATAAATAATTTAATTTTTTAATTATCATTTAGAGTTCTTGATAAAATAAAACTCCTTATTGAATAATAACTCTTATTTTATTATTATCAATCTTTATTTAAAAAGAATTAATAATAAATAAAAGAGTAATAGTCAAACATGGAGTCTCCTTTTATCAACATGGATGTCTAGATTCATTTTGTAAGAATCCTCCTAAAATTATCTTAATTTAAGACAACTATAGTCTGTAATTAAGACAAAAAAAATATTTTATCTTGTCTAAATTGAGACAAATATGTTTTCTTGTCCAAATTAAGACAAAAATGTTAAAACTGTCATTTTTGTACATAATTTAATTAAAGAAATTAAAACATGCATTCCAACTTAAATAAGTTGAATTCTATGAAGCTAAGTGGGGAATCTATTTGGACATAGATATTCCAAACACCAATAAACTTAGAATTATTCGTAATCTCATTAAAAATAATTCAAGCTTATTAACCATGAAATCACTCCACCATAGATTCATGGTTGAACTTTTGGATTAACTATAATTACAAGAAATAATTCAATACTTGATATTAATTGTTAGTTGTCCAATTGCAAACCTTATATTGTGAACCCTCAAAACCATCCAATGATAAAAAATGAAATTATCGTTTTACCCTTTATGCCAATTTTGTCCCCTAGTCTCAAATTTCATCCGATTAGTGATTCAATACTTTAGATCTAATCTTTTGAGTATCTAGATGTGATGAGTAGCTAATTCATCAATCCACTGGGCCTAGATTAATCACCAATCTTCTTGAAATCACTAGAAGTGACGTTAATGCTATGAACTCCATTACTTGGATATATGTTCCCAGATGTTCATCTCGATTATAATCCCAAAATACGGAGTCTAGATCAATGCTTTATGATGATCGTGCTCATGGTAAATCAAAGATTATAAGGAGATTAAACAATAATCCACTATCCATCAGGATTTCAGTTCTACTATAAGCAAATGCATAAGTGTGAGATCAAGATTTAGTTAACGGTAAAACTTAAATTTGATTCTCACATGATTCCAATTCATGTTATAGTGTCATTACTCGAAGTCAACCATTTCCATGATTTGAGACTCATCATTCCCTTGAAATAAATCACATTCGTTTCGTTGGAAGTAATCTGGATACTACAGCCTTAACAAAATAAAGTGACTAGCTTTATTATATGGCCGTGAACAATTTGTTTTTAAATTCAATTAAAATACATGTCTCCTATGTATGACTTTTCATATAAATGTATTTTAATATCTCAATAGAATCTTGGTACCTTAATAACTAGATAATGAATGCTTACTAAAACAAACTTTTCGTCTTATTATCAAAATGTACTTTCATTACAAATAAATTTAATGAATTTAAGCATGAGAATATACTTGCTTTCCAAGGCACCATATTCTCAAAATTCCTAGCAAGATTAGCCTTGAAGTAGGAGAAAATTTGATTTCCAGATGAGGCACTACAGCAGCCTTCACTAAGGTAGCATAAGGAGGAGGAATGCCTCGGCCTTGTAAAGCTCAATGCCATAGCGCTTAGGAGAAGCAGCATCTTGCATGCAATTTCTTGAGAGTACAGTGCCATAGTGCTCAAGAAGGAGCATTACGACACTAGATGGAAAACGAACAAAAAAAGTTATATAAGGCAGGAGTGCCACAACGCCTTTGGAGCAAGGCCACGACGCTCTGACGTGGATTACTAATTTGCAGCCAATCGAGAAATGAGTTTTTAGGGTTTTTTGAAGTCTATAAATGGGTCTTTTTCAATAGCTAAGAGATGAGGTTCAGAGAGGAAGTGAATGGAAACTTTTGAGAAAAAAGAAAAAGGACTCTAACAAGGGAAACAAGAAGAAATTGAGGATCAAGAATCGAAAAAATCTTTGATATTTATTTACTCGTCATTCCCTTCTTGTTATTTTGCTATAGAAATGATCTTTCTCTTGATTTAATCATGTCTACTACTCTGAACAATGATGCACTAATTTTGTTTTCTAGGATTATGAGTAATTTCATTATGTAGTTTGACTATTTGATATTTCCTTGCTTGGTATTAATTGAAATTGCATTGTTTATTCAATTTTGCACTTATTGCTTTTCATTGCATTATCACTATTTGAAATGTATTGGGTCTTTAAAAAGAACTAAATAGAGGTAGTTTAGAATAGACCATCATTTTAGATAGCCTTTGTTCGATTCACTTTGGAGTTTGATGATAGTTTCATGTTTACGATAGACATATACCTAATTACCTTAGGGATCCAAATTAGAACACGAACATAATGAAATTTTCCTAATTAATTTGCATAGACATATGGAATTAATTTAGAAAGTTATGTGTGCATGATCTTGACAAAGACATGTACATAATGTGGATTCTAAGTTAGCCATATATTACGTTAATCTAAGTCAAGGAGAATGATTTAATTCATATGAAGTTTTGAACAACACAATAATCCTACATTTTGAGTATATATTTCTCTTAGTGCTATTTTGTTATTCTTTAATTATTTAGTTAACTAATTAGTTTTAGTTTAATTAATCATTTAAAATCGAGTGCTTAGATAAGAATACTTTGTTCTAAAATTGATACTTAGTGAAAAATAGGTACAAATATTTATGGGAAACGATACTCGACTTACACTTTATATTACTTGCACAGCCACGCGCACTTGAATGTATTAACCGACAATAAAGAGAAGCACTAAAAGGTTAACGAAACCTCAAGACACAAGTCAAAAGTCCTTCATAGAGAAGCTTAAGCCAATTTAAAGGCTAAAAAAGTGCAAAACTTGAAGATTACATAACTATAGTCGACTATGGAGGAAGCATAATCGACCCCGACAAGTCAAAAGGCAAGAAAAGTCAAGTCGACTATGGAGGAAGCATAATCGACCCCGACAAGTCAAAAGGCAAGAAAAGTCAAGATTACACAACCATAGTTGATTGTAAAGGAAGCAAAGTCAACCTTGACAACTTAAAGGCCAAAAAAAATCAAGATTACACAGCCATAGTCGACTATAGAGGAAGCATAGTTGACTATAGTAGGCTAGATTTGCAAAACACAAGCTCTCTCAAAGTTGATCGACTAGAGGAAGGTTATAGTAGACTATGAAAGCCTTAATTGTGAAATTTGAAGAACATAGTTGACCTTAAGAGCATTATAGTCGACCTTCAAGCTTTAGCAATGGTCAGATTTGATTCAAGCTTGTGTTTAATGGCTTCAAACATTGCCCCATCTATAAATAAATGCATTTAAGGCATTTTGAAGTAAGAGAAGGCCTAAACCAAAGCTTTTAACCCTAGAGAGACTACCCAAAGCTCATCTTCACTTTCTAGCATCTTTTTAGTCTTCCACTAAGCTTTCAGAGTTAAATTCTTACTTCAATCAAGTTGAAATTTCTTATCTCACTATTACACTTTGGTACACACATCTTTTAAATGTTCTAGCTTAACCTTGAAAAGCTATCTTGTAAGGGTTATCACTTTTTATTTAAAAAGCAAGAATCCCTTTGTGGATTTCGTAATGGTTATTGCTTAATCTTGTAAAGAACCATTGTAAGGGTTACCGCTTAATCCCATTTAAAAAAAAACAAGAATCCTTTATGGATTGTGTAATGGTTATCGCTTTCCATTAAAAGGAAAGAATCCCTTTGTGGACTCTATGAAGGTTATCACTTTCCATTAAAAAGCATGAATCCTTGATTGGGGAATTTCAAATACCTCATATGATTAATAATTCGACTAAGACATGTTTTAAATTTTTGTGTATTCATGTTGATGAATGTATGTAGATATTTATTGACTTAGGCCCAATATGATTATGTTGTAATTGAAGTCTATATTTATCTCAAGTAGTTTGCATGTGATAAATTTATTTTATGTGATTTAATAAATGCTATGCAATGGAAAATAGTAAGCATGTGATAGATTTGTTTTATGTGATTAAATAAATGCTATATATGGAAAATGAGACCTTAATAAATTTGTAAAACAAAATCCCTCATGAAAATATTGAGTCACATGCTATGCATGACTAAGTTACCTTACACCTTATAGCAAGATAAGCTAGCTGCTCTTTGAATTAGAGGCTTGTTGAGCACACTTAAGGCCACACTTTTACACAAGTATGTTTGAGCTATTGGTGGGTCTTACTCAACTAGTTTCATAAAATCCGGATGCTTCGAAACTTGATTGTTATAGAGCCTAGAGGCAATAGTTAGGCAAAGTATATATGATATACTTAGATAATAAGTTGTCACCTAATTGAATTTAAGAGTCACATAAGAGGTGTGATCAATAAATTAAGTTATCAACCCAATTAGACATATAATGGCTTGCTGAGCACATTCAAGGTTATGGTGTGTTGAACGGTGTCTTAGCCCACTAGAAAGATCTTCAAAGAGACTTTCCAGAATGTCTTTAAGGGTTATCATCATGTAGAACATAGTGGGAGAACTATTTAAAATTTTAAAACCTTGTTCTAAATAGTTTATGCATGATATTTACTTATTGCTTTATTTTATCTATTTAAGCATAATTTATATACATGGTAAATAATTTGTCACTACGGAGCATCTTGGATGCAAATAAACTCATTGGCCTAAACTTTCTCTATTGGTTTTGGAACCTCCAGATTGTCTTGAAACAGGAAAAGATATCCTATGTCCCTGACACTCTTATTCCACCAAGTCTTTGCTGATGATGCTAATGTTGAGGCATGGGAAGCATATCACCATCACAAGGATGATGATGAGTAGGTAGCATACATGATGCTAGCTAGTGTGATCCCTAAGCTCCAAAAGGAACAAGAGCACATGGATGTCCAATCCATGATTCTTCACCTTAAAGAACTGTTCAATAAGGAGAGGCACACTAAAAGATATAAGATCTCTAAGGAAATATTTCGATGCAAGATGATAGAAGGCAATTCTGTTAGACCGTATGTGCTGAAGATTATTGGACTCATCGAGAGACTTGGACAATTGGGATTAATGATGGATAATGAGCTAAGTATAGACTTAGTTCTACAATATCTTCCTGACAACTTCAATCAGGTCATGTTGAATTTCCATATGAATCGATTGAAAGCCATTCTTCCTAAACTTTTGAATATGTTGGACACGATAAAGAGGTCCATCAAGAAAAGTCAAGGCTTGTTGCTTATTATTTTTTCTTTAAAGGCTCATATGTAGCAACAAAAGAAAAAAACCCAAAAGTGGAAGAAGGTAAAATCCCAAATAAGAAGGCACCCAAGCCTAATGGAGGTGCCAAAAAGGACAAATAGAAGGATATTTGCCATCATTATGGTAAACTTGGGCATTGGAGGAGGAATTACAAAGAGCACCTAGCTATTGTGAATAAGAAAAAGAAGTTTATTGAAGTTTTTCATTCGAGTACCATTTGTTAAATAATTCTACTTTATATATTAAAGGAATATGATACCTCAAAGTTAGTTCTCATATGTTTGACATACTTTAGGGACCAAAGATAAAGATGAGTAAGATCTTGGCTGAGGAGTTGACCACATAGACGGACTACATAAAGCATTAAATGCTACATTGGATGGTCACACTGCTATTTATCTAGACATGTTGGATAATTTATTGGGATGTTTTTGAAACATGATGTCACAGCCCAATTTTCGGGCCATGACTGGCGCAAGGGACCAATGGGCTCAGCCTACCAAGCTCAAGTAAGCCTACTTACATGATCTTATATGTTAATCCATATTCCTTTAGAATCCGAAATTCATAATGCTCAATTACAATTCCTTTGAAAATAACTCATAAAATGCAGTCATGTATTTATAATGGCATCATCAACCATTATATACATACATATAATTTGACAAGTGAATCTCAGCATTTCACAACAACTAGTCATATACGCGTAATTAGAACTTGACCGCCAGCGGAGTGACTATAGGCATGGTTGCTAACATTTAGTGTTACATCAAACCTACCAAGCAATGTATAGGGAGAAGCACCTCGTCCTAGGATCCAATCTGTCAAGCCCGGCACTATAATATATTTATTATGCCATTCCTACATAAGAATACATGTTTGCTTACTTGGGTACCTCGAAAATTGTTAAAGGACGACATGTACCAAATGGTACAATTAAGTTGAATTAAGCCTCGAACTAGTCCAAATAGAGATTTTAAGATGAAATTGAGAATTTTAAAACCTCAGAATGACTTAAAATGGTGATTTGGAGTTTGAGGACCGATTTGGAGTCAAATTGGAATTTTTATGACCTAGGAGCAAAATGGTCATTTTGCCACCCAAGGTTAAGGTGTGAGTTTTGGATGAAATTTTTGACTAAGATTGATCATTTGGAGTATAATTTGAGTTTGAGAAGTGAAAAGTTTTAATTTCGACATTTTTTCGAGCATAAGGGGCAAACTAATCATTTTGTAACCTAGGGGCAAAATTGTAATTTTACATCACCCAACACTTGTCCAACACATGAATTTCACCCATTATTATTATGGATAATTGAGGAATTTTAAATGGTGGAGAAAGATTGCTTAATGGGTAAGTATGACACATGGGCCAATGGAATGGTGACATGTGTCAAATTTTCATCCATTTATTATTTAGCTTAAAAATCAGCCCATAACCCTCCCAACTCATTTCTCTTGGTCGGCCAAAGGAAGACAAGGGAAGAAAAGAAGAAGAACAAAAACCCTAGCTAAGAAATTCAAGAGAAATTCACCAAATTTCAAGGAATCAAGCCATTAAAGGTAAGATTTTTCAATTCTAGCTTGTGATCTACCTTTCCTGTGCATTCTTTTTCATTTTCCATGGTTGAGAATCAAGTTTGCATGAGGATACCTTTGTTGGCTGGACATGGGGGGAGGAGTTTTGAACTTGGATTTGGTTAGATTTCAATATATTCTAGTATTTTTAGTTAGTTAGTGATGTGTAGCATGAAAAGCAAACAAGAAAAATTCATTTTCTTCCATCACCCTTCATTGGCCGAATCTTCCCTATGGTGTGTTGATGGTGGACTTGATTTTATTTCAAGTGATTTGGTTAAGAATTAATGATTTATGGTGTAAAAATCAAGTGGGAAAAACCATAGTGTTCATGCACTTACCTTGGCCAAAATTCCCAAGAAGAAATGTGAAGATGATCTTGCTAAATTTTATGTTACTTGACTTGAGTTTAATGATTTGGAGTATTGGGAGAGAAATGGAATTGTTTGGAGTTGAATTGGACATATTGGCCAATTGATCGGGCGATGGATCGAATTAGGCTAATACCATTTTATTTAGGTACACAATTGAACATATATTGAGCGCCGTATTTAGATGGTTACCCGATCATTTCACATCCCATTTCATGCATTAGTATAGAGCCTGAATTGGTTTTATAACAATTTAGCACAAATGTAGTAAATGGCTTATTATGAATTATGTCTAGGTAGTGAGCATTCTGGCAAGAGTAAAGAGATAGTACCCGAGGGTCAAGAATCGGAGTACATGGAATTCGATTCCCATTACAGTGAGTAACCTTATCATCATCTTGATTATTTAAAGTGAATTTTAATTCGTTTTTGTGATTTTATGGAAAATGAGTTTAAATGGTAAATCTTTATATTTTATAAGCAAAATGTAATTAAATGAAATGATTTTATAAAATTGTCTTGAAATTGAATGATGGTTTTGAAAATAGAGTAATTGGAGACCACTTGATGTGTTGTAAATTTATGGTTCTAATTAATTGGCTTATGGCAATATTGGCATGAATGGTTAAATTGGTAAATGTGCTGAAAATGTATGAACTGTTGATTTGCCTTGAGAGGCTGTAAAATAAAATAATTGCCATGTCATGCTATCACAAATTTTATTGTATGGTGGGTTTAGCTTGCTGCAGTAGGCGGGTTCTGTAGACCAGCCTATTAGAGGGGTACGAAATTCGGTTATATTCTTACCTCGATCGGAGAGGCGCGTAGGGTAACTCCTGAGATAAAACTTTGGAGTTCATTTCACGCCAAACCACCACGTGAGGGTGAACTCAGCTAACGCCAAGGAACCAGCTATGTTTTCAAAATAAAAACATGATTTATGCGTACATGACTTTTTAACAGCCTTGGCGGATTCACCTGGGATAGCCCCAGGCCAAGGTATCCTTAACAACCGAGTATGAGAATGATTTTGGCACCAGCCAAGCTTTTCAAGAAATCATAAGCTTCATTGTTTATTTGGGTGAAATGAATTTATTTTATCTTATTAAAATGAGTTCGAAATGTTGTGAATCATTTTTATGCTAATTTATTTTATCTGTCTCCATTTACTCAGCTTTAGATATTTTAGATGATATTTGTTTACTCATTGGGATTATATAATCTCACCACCCTCCTTTTCACCCATTTCAAGCTCTGGATAGTCTGTAGATAGCTGGTTTCATCGAGGGCTACAGTTGGATTTGCATCTTCAGAAATCGTAGGTTCGTAGCCTTTGTTACTTTTGATCATTCGAGGGCCCACATGTCATTGTAAATTAGATTACACACTTTGGCTCACTGTGTTACTGTATGTACGAATTTATTTTGTTTTTACGCTACAAAAAATTATTTACGAATACCTCTATAAATATTGTTTTATAAAAAAATAGAATATTTTGTTTAATATTTTTATTATATTCAAATATTTATAATTTCACTTTAAATGAATGTTTTAGACATCTAAACTTATTTTTGATTATGAAATATGTGTTTTGCACTCGCATACTACATTATTAGCTGGTTTCGAAATTTTTGAGGAAAATGACGAAAATACCCCCGAGAGACAAAAATTATTTTTTTATTGTTTTGGTTTGGAAATAACTTATAATCTTTTAAAATATGATATTAGCAACTATTGCTGGCAAGGGAGGTGAGAAAACTGATATTAAATCCTTGTGAGATTTTGGTTGGCATTTCGGGTAATGAATGTCTATTAAGACATCGCGACGGTTGTCACGGGCTCGAGGAGAGTACCGGGTCGTGACACAATCACCTTTAACTTAGGAAACCTAAAACATGAATTTTAAAAACATGAGTACAAACTTAGTGAGTGAACATAGGAAGGGAAAAAGCAACGTTAAGGAAGCTTAGAAATCATGATGCACTTAAGTTCGAAAACAATACAACTTAGTTCAAGTTCGTATTAAAATCGCTCCATTTAACCCCTGGTTATTAAATCATTTAATGATGAAGGAACCATATTTAGCATGAAATTGGAAAGAGAGGAAATTTCCAGCAATCATCCAAGCAAGGCAGTATAAACAGAATGTTTCTTGCTACAATAAAATCAGTTCACAAGTAAATGGGAAATTTTCAAGATTCATCATGCCATATGATCACATATTATAATCATAATCTTTCTATTGCATATACATATACTTAAGCATATACTTAAGCATATATCAACTAGTATATCACCACATCTCATCCAGCTCCTACGCATCCCCTCACATCGTGCACATAGCTGGACATCCCATCTCACCCAGCTCATGTGCATCCCCCCACATTGTGCACAAAATAATGCCATCGTGTACATGCCCCCACATCGTGCACACAGGCAGTGTCACCATCCATCTCCCTCACACTGTCATCACTGGCAAATGCACCTCACCCCGCACATGCACGGTTGCATTTGTCACACAATGGTACCATTTATGACATAGTATATATATATATATATATATATATCCACATCATACAAAAACATATGAATTCATCACACTATCTATTTCATAACATAAAAACATTTCATAAAGGCTTGTTCCCGTGCAAATTGTTGAAGAAAAACCAATAAAATGCTTTAGAGGATTCAATCAAACATAAACGTGTATATCCCAAAATTTTAATGCAAGTTCACTCACCTGGCAACAACGAGATATTAAGTCGTTATTTGTTTGGAGGTGTTTCTAACTATTTTCACTGGCCGGTCGCTTGTTATTTGCTCCGGCATGCCACCACAGTACTCTAACTGTATCTTTGCACTTTCTAACAGTAATAAGAACTCAATATATTTAATTATATATGTATATGGGCAGTACTTCAATCAATTGATCCTTACTCAAATTTATATTTTTCATTCTATCATGAAACCATCTTCAATTAACTCACATCTTAATACAGTTTTACTAAAATTACTTATATCCATTGTTTACGTAATTCCTTAAATTATATCACCGACAACTTAATTATGATGTCACGTGTCTACTTCAACCTTTCTAAATAAGTTCCACCCAAATCCATCTTATATTTCCACACATAATCCACATATATGGCAGCAACAATCATTCTAACTTTCACTCGATTATATTTCCACACATGCATTGTTATCTATCTAACTTTTAATACTTTGTTTCTCAATCCTCCATCCACAATATTCCTTTTGCATTTATTTCAAACAACATGCCATACAATTTTAATAATTTTCAACTAGCTTAGGCAAATAAATCCTTTCAACAACCATAATTCCTCACAATATTCAACTAACCGTAGGCTTTAAAACATAATGTTAAGCTTACCGTTTTCCTTTTCCACTTTAAGTCCTTCATGTACCCATGGGTTTATTGGCTTATATGTTACCTATTTTTCTCCAATCAAGCCAATCTTTGCTGCCACAAGATATTTCTCTAAGTCACTAACTCATTTTCAAAGACTACTCAAGCCAAAAACAAGAATTCTTACTGTTCCTTGCTTGAATCACCAAAACCAAGCTTTTTCTTCCTTTCTCTCTTTTTCTTTCTTCTCCTCCTAGGGTTTTGGTGTGCTAGAAATTGGGGTTAAAGGCTATAAATTTAATGCCCAAGAAGTTTGGAGAAGAAAGGAAAAGAAAACATGGAAAGGAAAGTGAAGAAAACTTGATTTCATGGTGGATAAAGAGAAAATGGCATGGAAGCTTCAAGAATGGCCTGGGGCATGGATGAAGAAGAAGAAAAATCTGCTAGGGGAAAGGATAAGGTCGGTTTTGGCCTAAAAAAATCAAAGTCAAAGCTTTCTTTGGAAGCTTTGACCAGACTTCACATAAAATTACTTTATTTCCTTCCATTTTAATTTAGTCCTCCCAACACTCATTTAATTCTAATTTCTTTCTATTACCTTTTCCTACACATGCACAAACAAAGTATGAAGTTTGTACTCCAACGCGGTGTCCCCATAATATTTAAAATATTTATTTGTCCGTGCTATCTTTACTTAATAAAGACACGCGGCCCCATTAACGTCATTTTTCTCCAAAAATCCTCTCATTCTTCTTCTCCCCCACTTAGATTGACCATATACTCCTTCTTCATGGAAAATTTTGACATTAAATAAAATATTAATATTTTAATATTATTTTATTCATAAAATATTATTTTATTTCAAAAATTTTCTCTTGTCACCTTGGTACCCAAAATACCTTATTATGCCTTAATTGACTTCCAAATCACTTTTTATCTTGCAAATTCTTCTCCAATAAAAATATTATTATTTTATTATTATTTTCTCGTGTGCAGAATATTTTATCCCAAACTATTCCTTTCATCTTTCATCATTTCTAAACATTATAATTAACCTCAATTGGCATCCAATAAGCTTTATTAGTCACTATATCAAAGTACGGGGTATTACACATTAATTATGTTATTAACATGGGAATGGCTGGTAAAACATTTGTTTTTTGCATTTGAATGTGAAAGCTTATATGTTTCAAGTTTGAATAATTATTTGAAATAATTATGTCATATTTAATTATCCATGCTTCATTTTTATCCTTGCAATGATATTTGATCAATTATAAATTATGTACAATTGATCAAAAGGTTGAATATTGATTCATATAAAATGGAACTTTCTTAAAAACAAAACATAAAGATGAATGTTCAAGAAAGAAAGCAACTTCATATTGCGATATGATTTGGTCCATATCTCTCCAACATATAAAGCCCATTATGATATTCCAAACTAATATGATTCCAAGCCTATATTGAGATGTATATATCTGTGTAACATCATGAAATATTCAAAAAAGTTTGAATATTACTCTCACAAATGATCTTGGATTTAGTGGGAGCACAAGGACAATAAAAAAAATTAAAGAGGGCTAAATGGCATACACAGAGTGACATATGGACATGATGCATACAGCATAGTCTACTTGGAATGGTTCCAAGGAGCAAAAGCGACTATACGTGCACATAATAAAGTCATATGCATCCTATTAAAAAGGGGTTTAATAGGAAGATATTTAAATCATTAGTCCATGGAACTAATAAAGGGTTCTAAACATTGTTAATGTAATAATGGAGCCATACTAGTAGAATCTGAGTCTCATTGGATCTAGATATAGCAATATGACATGATTGCTGGGATTCGACCTCATGCTCAAACATGAAAATAATCAAAAAATTAAAAAAAATATGACGCAACAAAAAAAAATAAACTAGTATTTAATCAGAGAAATAGTTGATTCCTACAGAATCAATGTTTTGTGTTTTTCATGTAACTTTTAAATTAATTATGAACACTCATAAGTTTAAGAGTTACATACCTTGCTCCACTTATCGTAATCAAAAGCCAATTAAATCCAAAAAGCTTTTGATGGAACAAAAAACTCAAAAAGAGAATAAAACGGTCTAAAATCCTTCAATTGAAATCTTTGCTTCTTCACTTTTAGGATTTGTCATATCTTCAACCACCTAAGTGTGTGGCCTCTAACAATAATCCACACAGTGACCGAATAAGACCTTTTCAAAGGTAAGATTTTACTTGTGCTAGCAAGTTTGGTTTTTAAAACAAAAAGACCTAAAGTTTTTGCCGAATCTTATTTTGTAAGACAAAGAAAACTATTTTTCTTTTTTTATTTATGAAACGGCTAAAAAATGACTAGAGGCTTAAAGTTTTAGCTTGCTAACATAATATATGTATAAAGCCAAACTAAGTTGTAATTCTAAATACAACAATTGTGTTTTAATTTAATTAAGTCTTTGTGAACTTTATTAATTTCCCACTTTATTTTGTTCTAGTCTAATTAAGTCCAACTTAATTAATTATCCTTAATTAATCCCGATAATGTCACTTAATGTGTGTGACCCATGTCACAGCCCACATTTCGGGCTATGACAAGTGCATGGGCTCAGTGGGCATAGCCTACTAGGCCCAAGCAAGCCTCTTTATGAGATCCTACTCCTCATTCCATCCATCATCTTTAAAACCATGTGTTGTAATTCTCAACGATGAATGTTTCAATAATATTTTATAACAACCGAATATTCATATTTGTATTATCTCAAAATACTATCATTCATTATCGTCTCATAAGGGCATCATCATCAATCCAACATATACATACTTTATTTATAACATGACTCTTAGTAGTTTACATTACATATACGTGTACACAGAAAAAAGACTCTCAACCATCAGCGGAGTGACTTTAAGTGAAGGTACCACTACTGACATGCCATAGTACCTACCAAGAAGACGAGCATACGTGTACACCTAATCTATGTCCCAACTGCCTCCAAATCTGAAAAAATGAAGTTTAAAAATGTGAGTATAAAACTCAGTGAGTGAACATAAGAAGGGAACAAGCAATCAATAAGAAGAACTTGGAAATCATGATGCACTTGTTTCAAAAACAATGCAATTGTTTTAAGTCCTTACTAAGAACCCCTTATTTCAAACTTTGATTAACAACCTCATAGTGTTGCAAAAACGCATGATCAATCCATGAAGTTAAATGGGTGAAAAATATGTCAAAATCAAGCAAGGTAACAAGCATGATAGCAAGTTTCTTGCTGCAGCGGGAAACATTCTTGATTTGCATATGTTTTGGTTTTTCAAGCATATCTCCACTACTAAAGTCCAATTGACATTATTTTTAAACCATTAGAAAGCTAAGAGGTTAGGATACAACTTTTATGTTTACTACTTTGCCCAGTTCTAACCGGAAGGTGGTCAAAATCCATGTCAAATTGAAGGCACTACACTAAAAAATTTAGAGCCACCCAAGAGTTTCTCGCTGCAGCGAGAATCCATTGTCGTTGTAGCAAAATTCCTCGCTGCAACAAGAAACAGGGCTGGTTTGTGCCCCCTCCACCCAAGAGTTTCTCCTTATAGTGAGAATGCATTCTCGTTGTACCGAGATTCAGGGCAGATGACAATTAAGGGATTTTCACATGCCACAAAATCCATTCCTACCATATTGCATATCAAAGTGAACACATTGACAATAATCAAGTTTCTCATTATTCATTTCAGTCACATATTATAATCATAAACTTTCTATCACATATACATATATAAACATGTATAAACACGTACACCACCCCATTTCATTCATCGTCATGTGCACTTCCTACTTGCACACTTCAACATCATCATGTGTGCACTCCCTACTCGCACACTTTAACATCATCATGTGTGCACTCCCTACTCACACACTTCAACATCATCACACAACATTATTCATCAATGCACAACATATATTGTCAGTTAAAATCCTACAACGTAAGTATATGTATCGAATAGATAATATATTAGCAAGTAGGGTATCGATCCCACAGGGAATTAATCTAAAACTATATTAATTACTAAAATTAGAACAATTCAATCTTATCTAAACAATCAAAATTTATTAATTAACTAAAACTAATTAACTAAAATTAAAACCAACAAGAAAATCAAAATAATAATTACTTGAAAGAATATCAAATCAAACAAGCCTAGGATTACAATATCCCTCACACTTCATCTAAATCTTACCTTTCTTCCTTAACTTATTTCAATGGGTTGAATTGCTAACCTAGAGTCCTTCATTATTTATAAAGGTCTCCCGACTCGTCCTATAAAAATATCTATTTTAATTAAAACACTATATCCCTCTATGAATTGAAATTAAAACAGACTCATTAAGTTCAGCCTTTAATTTGGCTACATATGGCCTATAGGTATATTCTTATCCTATACGCAAATCAATTAATATTATCATATGCTATCCCAATTTTAGTTTACTCTAAACTCCCTTTCCCAAGTTTGTTTAGGTTCCTAGATCAATTTAATTGGTGGCCAAGCAATTAAAAGCACTAAGAACAAATTGGAATAAACAATTCAAATCCCATTAAAGATAAGTAAGAAAGAGATTAAAAATTTAGACTACATGTAGTTCAATTGCAATCCTAGAACAAGAAATTTAGCTACTCATAATTGGAAAATAAAATAAAATTGTATAAAATTCAACCATTGAAAATATCAAGAAAGATAAAAGCTAAGGAAGAAAGCAAAACAATATTTTCCGCCTTGATCTCCAAGTTTCAGCCTCAACTTGTAGCTTCTTCAATATCTCAAAAGTTGTCTACTTAATGTTGTTCAACATATCTTATTTATACTAATAGACTAAACCTAAAGTTCCTTAAGCTGACCTAGGGTTTAATTGGGCTTAAGAGTGTAATAAAAGGCCTAAAAATCAATTATCAGTCTTTAAAATTTTCATTCCGGGCACAGTACGTCTAGCCATTTTTCGACACAGTTTTCTCTATCTTCGAAGCAGAACTGGACAAAGTGATCTTCATGAAAGTTTTATCTCTGTCTCTTATCTTTCCAATGGTCCAAGAATCATATCATTTCTATAACTTGAGATATGGCTAAAATACTAAAACATACGCAAGCAGATTTTGGGTCTATCTACACCTTACTTTCAAAAATTAAGCCCAATCACTTTTAATCCTACAAAAAAATATAAAAACTAATAAATAATAACCAAATTAAACGGAATAACATAAAATTAAAATAACTAACTTAAAAGTAACCTAATTATAAAAACAA
The DNA here is from genome assembly GCF_000208745.1 of Theobroma cacao. Taxonomy (NCBI): domain Eukaryota; kingdom Viridiplantae; phylum Streptophyta; class Magnoliopsida; order Malvales; family Malvaceae; genus Theobroma; species Theobroma cacao. The sequence continues at coordinate 13,044,967 of NC_030859.1, read as the reverse complement.
CTAAAAATAAGTAAATTATAATTGAAAATTGAAGACTTAACTAATATTTAATAACAAAATTGAAATAAACTAATTCTATAAAATAGAATTATCACACCCCCAAACTTGAAATTTTGCTAGTCCTCGAGCAAAAGAAAATCAGAAAAAGAAAACTGAATCATAAAAAATCCTTAAATAAGAGATAGAAATACCAGATCATGATTTTCCAATTTTTCCTCAAAAATTAACTCTAATTCCAACTTAAGGTAACATACAACTAATCCTTAAATTCATGCACCAATTCAAGTGAAAACTTATTTTTCGAATGGACTTCCTGTGTGTGTGTGAATATACTCTTACAAAGAATATCATGCAATTCAGATTGCTTTATGCCAAATCTAAGTATAGATTAGTACTAAGATCCCATAAGTTTGCTTTTCATCTTTCTCCCCTCTAATGTAGATTAACACTTATTTAAGGATCAATAGATCTTTATCAAGCTTGTAATGTAAGGCTAGGGTCAAGGTAGGATAAAAGATATACGTAGGCTCAAATTCACCCTATGCACTTAATCAATCCAGATCATATAAAGAGCTCAATTTTTTTTTTGTATAGCACCCCTCAACTTGAAGTAAACTTTCCTTTGTACAACACACTTTATTTCTTTTCTTTTCTTTTTTTTTCAACCCCCAAACTTATTTTTGACAATTATAAACTAAGGGTAATTTTACTAACAACCTTCACCTTTTTTTTTTCACACTTTTCTCCCTCAATTTATCTTTAAGTTCAAATCATTCTTTAGAAAGATTAAAATACTTAGAGGGTGAGAGGTTCAAATTGTTGGAATTAAATAAACATGCTAAGGCTAATATAACTGTGTAATTACAAAGAAAAGGTAAATTAGGCTCGAAAAGGGTGACTAAGGATAAATATAACAATGTAGGCTAAAAAAGGCTCAAACGATCCAAAGATGACCTAAATCACTTCCTATCCTAAGTATTATTTAAGATTTCGCCTCGAGAGAGAATCAAACAAATTCTAGAATTCTTGACTTCACTATACTTTTTTATCAATATAAAATTTCTCTAAATTACACAAAAATTCTAAGTAAAAGAGTATAGTGCTCAAATTGTTGGAAGTCACATTCTAGAATAAAGCTAACACAAGAATATCACATAAAATTAAATCATAACTATATGCTTCCCAAAAGCTAAGAATCAAAAAATAATTAAAACATCATCCTAAGATTGGGACAATCATGAATGAGGTACAACTATCTCAATTTTTTTTTTCGAAAACACAACAAAACTTGCAAATATAAATAAAAACAAGCAAAATACTAAAAATAAACTAACAAAATTCTAAACTACTCCCCCAAACTTGAAGTGAACATTACCCTCAATGTGATAAACAAAAAGAAAAGACAAAGGACAAGAATACTCCCCTCACGCGAAATCGGTAGTCTACAAGTCCTCCTCATCATTACCACCAAAATCATCTTCAGAGTCAGAATCCCTAGGTAACGAAGGAAAAGTTGACATATCCATCCCAACGTGTGTAGCATAGGCTCGCATCATCTATTCAATTGCTCGATTTTGCCTTTCCTGACGATCTAAACGATGATCAATGCGTTCCATCCATTGAGCAACATTATGTGTGGGCGTTGCTTGTGCAGGTGGGGGAGCGGCTTAGGAAGAATTACCAGCAATCGGTGTAGATTCCTGTAATCTCTTAAGAATGGCCATGGTGATAAGCAGTTTTTGTTGTTGAAGCTCTTCTTTATCACTCCATTGCACACCAACTCGCACACATAAGGTAGTGATGAGGGAAGGCCAACTGATACCATCTCGTTTAATGCGACTCATATGTAAGATGGCATGAGAGATAACCTTACTAACATCAATGGATTTATGTGTGACAATGGCATAAATAAGCACTGCACGATCCCTCGTGACATCACTGATATGAGTAGAAGGGAGTAACTGTGCCGCAACAAAGTGTAACCAAACTTTCAACTCCTTTTTCATGGTACTCCGTTTGAATGAAACTGGCTCACCATGCGATGTCTTCCATTAGGCTCCTTCAACGCACAATGTCGATAAAATCTCATTACAATCTTGATGATCGCCCAAGTACTGGCCATATTCATCATTTTCAATATTTGGAGTTTTGAAAAATTCGTTGATAGCTTGACTATGAAAAGAAACACGTTTACGACGAATAAATGCCACACCATCCACATGCCCAACAACATTGGCATAAAACTCTCGAACTACAGAAACCACTACCCCTTCAGGTTGGTTACAAAATCGATGCCAATATCTGTCACAAAACATGTCATGAATCTCCTTGTAAGGCAGAATGGGGATATCTATCCCTCGTTTGGGAATTGGCACTTTGTTGATCAAAGACGTATGATATCGCGCAGAGGCTTCGACAGATATGAACTTCGATTTATCAAAAGATCCACTGGAACTTGATTTGGATCATTTTGGTGCCATTCCTACAAAAGAAATTTAATTATCAAAACAAATCCAACGGAAAAATATGCAAGTAGTATTGTGTGAACAAGGATGAACATATGAAAGATTTACAAGCATGAGTTTGATTAGTGCTTGTCCAATGCAACAAATCAAATTCAAGAGTTCCATTGACAATCTTACTTCTTAAGATGCAACCTAAAGTCCCTCTACCCCACAACATTAAGACAACCTTCTCATAATCATAGTTTTCACAATGCCATAATCCAATAAAAAATCTATGACAATGTACTCATCCAAAATTACCAGATATGGCATATGTTGCACCACAATTCCAAAATTTATTTCTACTTGTTCAATGAAGCAACAAAAATTAAACAAATCCAACATGTAACTATATCAACATAGTATTGATCAAGTGTATTGGTAGCAATAAACAAATCCATGAATCCATTAGATGGGAAATAAAAATTAAGCACTAATCATAAAATTTTCTGCACTTCAAGCATTAATCTTGAGAAAGTATGAAAAACCCGTTAACAATCATCCACAATGGACTCATTCAAGGGGTAAAAATTTAGAAAATTTAACATTAACTTCATCCTTTCACAAAATAAATGAAAACTAAGTGTTGGGAGGAAAGAAGAAGTACTTATCGTAGGCATATAATGAGTGCAGTGGTTGTATGTGAAAATAGAAAACAAATCCAAGTAAAGATAAAATGCAGAAATTTTGAGTGAAAAAGGAAGAAGAAGACGACAGTCAAGTTGAAAGGGAATGAGGAATGGGGGAAGGCGTATGACGGCAGGAGTAGAGGAAAGTGAAAAAACAAAACAATAAAAAAAAACAAAGGGTTTTAAATGGTTGGGGCTGAGCCTCGACCCATCTCCGCGGCCCTCACTTGTGAGGGCCACGACACTCAATTTCATGTCTTGAAACATCACGCTTCGGGTTTGAGCGTCGCGACACTCAACGATTCTGTTTCTTTGGGTCGTTGTTCAGCGTCGAGGCTCTCACATTAAGGGCCGCGGTGCTAAAACATTTTGTTTTAGCCCAAATTTTAGCCTCATCCAGCGTCGCGACTCTCCCTCTAAGAGCCGCGACCCTGAAACATTTTGTTTCAGCCTAGATTTTAGCACTTTCCAGGGTCGTAGCTCTCAAGTTGAAGGTCGCGGCTCTAACCCCTCTTTTTTTTTTTTGGAATCCAATGACTTGCAAAAAGAAAAAAATAAATTAAAAATAAAAATTAAAGTAAAAAAATGAAATAAAATAAAATAACTTAAAATAAAAACGAGTAAGGTTAAGAAGCTTGGGTTGCCTCCCAAGAAGTGCTTCATTTATAGTCTTCTCCTAGACTGACTTAGACTCTAGATCGTATCAAGCAAGTGAACTGAGGACTTTTGACGATTAATTTTGCCTCCACAATAATGCTTTAATCTTTGGCCATTGACTTTAAATTTTCGACCATCTGTCCCTCTAACTTTGATCGTTCCATGTGGGAATACCTCATTGACAATGAAAGAACTAGACCACCTTGATTTGAGCTTTCCCAGAATTAATTTCAAGCGAGAATTGTAGAGTAACACCGCTTGTTCTAGCTCAAAACTTCTTGCCAATATCTTCTTATCATGTTATTGCTTTGTTTTCTCTTTATAAAGTTTGGCATGCTCATAAGCTTGAAGCCGAAATTCATCAAGTTCATGTAATTGCAACAACCTTTGCTCACCTGTTGCTTGTAAATCAAAATTTAACTTCTTCACAGCCCAATAAGCATTGTGCTCAAGTTCCACCAGTAAGTGACAAGCTTTGCCAAAGACCAACTTATATGGAGACATACCAATCGGGTTCTTGTAAGTAGTCCTATATGCCCACAGTGCATCATCCAATCTCTTTAACCAACCTTTTCTTGTGGGACACACGATTTTCTCCAAAATCCTCTTGATTTCGCGATTCGATACTTTCGCTTGGCCACTAGTATGAGGATGGTACGCAGTGGCAACCTTATGTTTAACTCCATATTTACCAGAAAGGCATCAAAATATTTATTGCAAAAGTAACTTCCCTCATCACTAATGATTACCCTTGGAGTGCCAAATCGAGTGAAAATATTCTTCTTGATGAAATTCATTACCACCTTTGAATCATTATGAGGAAAGGCTGCCGCTTCAACCCACCTAGAGACATAATCCACAGCAAGCAAAATGTATTTGTTGTTATATGAGGATATGAATGGACCCATGAAGTCAATACCCCATACAAAAAACATTCTATCTCCATTATGTTGTTGAGAGGCATCTCATGTCTCCTTGAGATGTTTCCCACTCTTTGGCACCTGTCACAATGTAAAACAAAATTGTGAGCATCCTTAAATAATGTAGGCCAATACAAACCTGATTAGAGGACTTTAGCAGCAGTCCTAGTTCCTCCAAAGTGTCTTCCATAATCTGAAGAATGGCAATGGTGAAGCACACTTTGAATCTCTTCTTCTGGGACACATTTTCTGAACATTTGATGTTTACACTATTTGAACAAGTAAGGCTCATCCCAAAAATAAAATTTAACATCATGCAAAAATTTCTTTTTCTGATGAAAATTTAAATCAGGGGGAATAATATTGCTTACCAAATAGTTTACAAAATCAACATACCAAGGAAGTGATTTCTTACCAACTTGAAGGATTTGTTCATCAGGAAAAGTCTCTTTGATTAAGGTTGAATCCTTACCTTGAGCTTCAATCTCTAATCTTGAGAAGTGGTCTACAACTTGATTTTCTGTTCCTTTTCTGTCATGAATCTCAAGATCAAATTCTTGAAGTAAGAGAATCCACATAATCAATATTGGCTTAGCATCCTTATTGGCAATCAAATACTTGATAGCTGAGTGATCAGTGTACACTATCACTTTTGTCCCCACGAGATAAGAGTGAAATTTGTCAAAAGCAAAAACCACAACCAAGAGCTCCTTTTCTGCCATGGTATAATTTTTCTCAGCCTTATTCTGTCACGACCCAAATTTTGGGCCATGACCAGCGCAAGGGTCCAATGGACGTAATCCACTAAACCCAAGCAAGCCTATTATTTATCTTACTTATAATTCCATCTAATATCACTAAGTCATATTTCATAATTTTGAATCAAAATAGTGATATACATTGCCAACTCGTACTGGCATTACTCCTTAAAAATTTACATACAATGTCTACAAAATGTATTCTAATAATTTACATTAAGTTCATCTATACAAAACAAAATAACACTCGACTTCTAGTGGAGTGACTCGGATGAATATACAGCTATCGAATGCCAAGACACCTACCAAAAGATGGACACAGGTTTACAAGGACACATCATCCTAGTTACCGGCTACCTCGTGATCTGAAAACATGAATTTGAAAATGGTGAGTATAAACCTAGTGAGTGAACAAGGAAGGGAACAAGCAACAACAACAAGGGAGAATTTAAAATCATGATGCACTTGTTTCAAAACAATGCAATTTAGTTCCATTCATATTAAAAACCCCTCATTTTAAACTTAACTCATTTTGTCCTAAATGTTGGAAGTCCATGCTCAGATATGGTAGCAAAGAAGTGAAAAATAGGGCAGCAATTGGACAAGATAGGAGACAAAACAGAAAGTTTTTCGCTGCAGCGAGAATGAATTTCGCTGCAGCAAATTTGTTACCCATAAACAGAAAGTTTTTCGCTGCAGCGAGAACCAGTTCTGGTGAAAGGTCCTCAAACCCGAGAGTTTCTTGCTGCAGCGAGCATAACTTTCGCTGTAGCGAAAATAGAGCAACAAGAGAAACATTTTCCCTCACTCAACAAAAAGCCATCCTGCTAAACTAACAAAATCAACATAAAACTCATGAAAATTCTCAAAGTACAATGTGTCAAATTTCACATATATGTCAACCATATATCACATTCATGAGCTTTCATTTCATAAATCTAGATATGCATAATTACATAGACAAACATCAATATCATCATAATCACTCCCGGCTCATGTACATCCCCCCACATCGTGCACATAGCCGGCACCATCATGTGCATCCCCCCACATCGTGCACAATCAGTGCTATCGTGTACATCCCCCCACATCGTGCACACGGGCACTATCATCATCTATCTCTCACGCCACCATCATCACCGGCATGTGCATTCCCCACATCATGCACACACACGGTTACAGTCATTATACACAATATCATTCATCATGCACAACACACATATATATATATATCATCATATTGCAATAATGCATGAATCTATAGCAATCACATATCACAACATCAAACCATTTAACAAAAGCTTGTTCCCAAGGTACATTTTCTAAGACAAGTTGGATAGAATCTTTCATATTCCCCAAAACAAGTTTGAAATGCAAGTCCACTCACCGATATCGAAAATCCAGATTTCGGGTGCACTTGGACTAATAGTCCTCAAGCGCAATTCCTTTGCCTTTTCGGGACGTCTCACTACCTTGACAAATAACAAAGTCGAGGAATTTACTATATTGTCCCTAAATTGATATAAACTAATTTAAATTACTAATGCTTGATATGTAAATGCAAAAATACGTCCGATTACCGCTTAATCGCGGTATCGATTAAATTCGACCGATCACCCGATTAATTGGCGATTGTGTCCAAATCACCTCCAAATTAATCCATTTCTCCTCTAATACCTTAATTTACCACATACCATTTAAATAAAGCCAAATTCAGCATTAGAACCCTCACAGTTCCTTATAGAAAAATTCGGTCATTTGGTGCACTAGCACCGAAATTTTTTCTACATAACCGTTTCACCTTAATTCATCATTTTCCAAGCCATTTTCCTTGAAATAAAAACAATCCCCCATTGATATTCAGCCCTCATGGTTCGACCAACAAGGAACCCTAGAGAAATTGAATATTTCTTTTGTGTTTTTGTTCATAACCATGCTTAACTATCCCTAAACACTAACATAGTCTAAAATCAAATTATTCCAACAACAATTCCTCTTCCATACCCATTTTTCAGAATTGAATTCATCATGATAACTCAATATTCAACCATGGAAATCAAGAACAAAAGCATGGGTAAGCTAGGTATCAAGGAGAATTAAAGAAATTTTAACTTACCTAGCTTGTTTCCTTGATTTCTTCACTTTTTCTTTGAATTTCCACCTAGGTTTTCTTGTTTTTCCTTTTGTTCTTCCTTTTTTCTTGTTGCTGGATGCCTAGGCCGAATATGGTGAGGGAATTGGGGATTTAATGGGCTGATTTCTATAGAAAATAATAAAATAATCAAGCATGCCATGTGTCACATGCTTATTGGCCCAATTTTTAACTTTTTGACTTTTTCTTCTTAATTTTCCACCACAAATATTCTGGTATTTATCCAATCCTACCACAATTAAAATCCCTTGGTCTTGACAAGTGCTGGGGCGAAAAATTTACCGATTTGGCCTCAGAGCGAAAAAATTATAATTTTGCCCCTATACTCCGAAATGTACCAGAATCACATTATTTTTACTTTTCAACCTGAAATAACGCTAATATTGATCAGTATTAACCAAATGGGGCAAAAATCGTTTTATAAAAATTCCCGTTTAGTCTTTTAGTGGCAAAATTATCATTTTGCCCTTGTGCCCCAAAAATATCGAGAATCACAATTTTTCACTGCTAAACATCATTTTATACTCCAATAATCATAATTATATTTCATATAATTATTCTTGGTCAAATGTGATCAAATCTTGGCTAAAAATCTCCATTTTATCATCAAATGATAAAATGATCGTTTTGTCCTTAATCGGTCAATTTTCCTGATGGACTCCAAACTGGACCTTGAACTCCGAATCACTATTCTAAGCCATTCTGTGGGTTTTAAAATTTTCAAATTCCTCTTAGAATTTCTACTTGAACTAGTTCAAGGTTCGATTTAACTTACTTGTACCACTCGGTATAATACCGTCTTTTAATCGAGCTTGATAGGGTCTCACATTTTCCCCCACTAATAAAAATTTGGTCCCTGAATTTAAATCCAATGTAGAGTGGCTTACCTTTACATATCGAAAAGGTGTGGATGCTTTGTCCGCCTCTCATCCTTAGCTTCCCACGTTACCTCCTCGCTAGTGTGATTCTGCCACAACACTTTCATTGAGGCTACATCCTTTGAATGGAGCTTTTTAACTTGCCTATCAAGGATAGCTATCGGTTGTTCCTCATAGGTTAGATTATCTTGCAACTAAATGGTTTCATACTATATTACATGTGATGGATCCGGGTTGTACTTCCTAAGCATGGACACATGAAACACGGGATGAATATACGAAAGGTCTGGCAGTAATGCCAAACGATAAGCCACCACTCCAACCCTTTCTAAGATCTCGAATGGCCCTATATACTGAGGACTTAACTTCCCTTTCTTGCCAAACCTCATTACCCTTTTAGTTGGCGAAACTTTCAAAAATACATGATCTCTTACTTGGAACTCCAAGTCTCTCCGTCGGTTATCAGCATATGATTTCTGTCTACTTTGTACTATTAACATCCTCTGACGGATCATGCATATTTTCTTGGTTGCATCTGCACCAATTCAGGCCCCAAAAGTTTCCTTTCTCCCAACTCTAGCCATCCAATGGGTGACCTACATTTTCGTCCATGTAATGCCTCAAATGGTGCCATTTGGATGCTAGTTTGGAAACTATTGTTGTAGGCAAACTCCACTAAGGGTAGATATTGATCCCACCTGACACTATCACACAAGCTTTCAACATATCCTCCAATGTCTGTATGGTCTGTTCAGACTGTCCATCAGTCTGAGGGTGGAAAGCTATGCTAAAATCCAACTTAGTGTCCAATGCTTCCTACAACTTTCCCCAAAACCTACTAGTAAACTGAGCTCCTCTGTCAGATATTATAGAAATGAGAATACCATGCAGTTGTACTATCTCATCCACATAAACTTGAGCGTATTAGGCAGCCTCGTAAGTAGTCTTAATTGGAAGAAAATGAGCTGACTTTGTTAACTGGTCTACTACTATCCAAATGGAATTATATCCCCCACTAGTTCAAGGCAAACCCGTTACAAAGTCCATAGAAATATGTTCCCACTTCCACTCAGGTACTGGTAATGGCTGTAGTAGCTCTGCAAGCTTTTGATGCTCAGCCTTAACCTGCTGACAAACCAAGCACTTGGAGACAAACTGAGCTACATCTCTCTTAAGTCCTTTCCACCAATACACCTCTTTCAAATCTTGATACATTTTTGTAGCCCTGGATGTACCATATAAGCTGCCATGTGAGCTTCCTCCAATATTTCTCTCCTCAACCCGTCACCATCAGGCACATAAAGTCTGGTTCCATACCTCAACACTCCATTTGTGCCTTTGGTAAACATTTTTCCTTTCCTTCCCTGAGGATCTTGTAAGGCCTTGACCACAAACTCATCTTTACTTTGTGCTTTTTTGATTCGGTCCATTAAGATAGGCCTCACTCTAAAATATGCTAGCAATGCATCTGTCTTCGTAACTTCCAAATGCACACCTATGTCTCCTAAGCTATGGATCTCCCTAACCAATGATCTCCTATCAGTAGAAATATGTGCCAAGCTTCCTATTGGTTTTCGACTCAAGGCAATCGCCACTACATTGGCCTTACCGGGATGGTAAAGAATAGTACAATCATAATCCTTTAGCAACTCCATCCATCTACGTTGTCACAAATTAAGATCCCTTTGCTGAAATATATACTTCAAACTTTTATGGTCCGTGTATATCTCGCAAGTCTCACCATACAAATAATGTCTCCAAATTTTCAAGGCAAACACGATTGCTACCATTTCCAAATCGTGTATGGGGTAATTTTGCTCATGCCTTTTAAGTTGCCTAGATGCATAAGCAATCACCTTCCCATGTTGCATTAATACACATCCTAAAACAACCCCCGATGCATCACAAAACACCGTATAACCCTTCATTCCTTGTGACAGGCTTAACACTGGAGCTGTGGTGAGACATGCCTTAAGCTTCTTAAAGCTATTCTCACAAGCATCAAACCACTCAAATTTTGTATCCTTACGTGTCAGCTTAGTTAGAAGGGCGACTATTTTGGAGAAGTCCTTCACAAAGCGACGATAATAGCTAGCCAAACCCACAAAGCTTCTAATCTCCGTAACTGATGTTGGCCTTGGCCATTTTTCCACTGCTTCAATTTTCTTTGCATCAACTTGTATCCCATCCTTAGATACCACATGCCCTAAGAATGCAACACTTTCAAGCCAAAACTCACACTTGAAGAACTTGGCATACAATTGATGGTCTCTCAAAATTTGGAGCACTATCTTAAGATGCTGCTCACGCTCCTCTCGGCTCTTCGAATATATCAAGATGTCATCAATAAACACCACCACAATTTTATCCAAATAAGGCTTGAACACTTGGTTCATCAAATCCATAAAGGCTGCAGGAGCATTCGTGAGCCCAAATGACATCACCAAGAACTCATAGTGCCCATATCTTGTTCGAAATGCGGTCTTAGGTATATCTTCATTTCAGATTCTCAACTGATGGTACCCAGATCGTAGATCTATCTTAGAGAAACATTGTGCTCCTTGTCGTTGATCAAATAAATCATCTATCCTTGGGAGAGGATACTTATTCTTCACCGTCACTTTCTTAAGCTATCGATAATCAATGCACAGCCTAAGTGACCCATCTTTCTTCTTTACAAATAACACCGGTGCTCCCCATGGGGATACACTAGGACAGATGAAGCCTTTATCCAACAAATCCTCTAATTGATCCTTAAGCTTTTTAAGCTCTACCGGTGCCATTCTATATGGGGATATGGATATAGGTCTAATGTCGAGAATTAAATCTATGCAAAAATTTAATCTCCCACTCGAGAGGTAAACTTGGTAGCTCCTTAGGAAATACATCCACGAACTCCTTCACCACCGACACTTGACTTACATTTCCAACCTTCACCTTAGTATCTCTTACCACGACCAAGTAACCTATACAACCCTGTCGTAATAATCTTCTGGCAAAAATGACCGATATCAAATTGGTTGGAGCATTACTCTTATCCCCCTGAATACTAAATGATGGTTTACCAGGGAAATCAAATCTATCCAATTTATGATAACAGTCCACACTAACATGACAGGGTGATAATGAATTCATCCCCAAGATCACATCAAAGTCTAAGGTGTCTAACACCACCAAATTCACCAAAGTCTCCTTGTCCTTGACTCGTACTACACAAGACTCATATTCCCATTCGACCACAAATATCTCCTTTAAAGGAGTAGACACCACTAATTGTTCCTCTTTCCTAACACGATCTCTACCCAACCGAAATGCAAAACATGGAGAGATAAAAGAATGGGTAGCACCAGGATCAAATAAGACTCGAGTATTCATCTCATAAATGGAAGGAATACTTGAGACTATGGCATTGGATGTCTGGGCCTCCTGCTGTGTTAAAGCAAACACCCTCGCCTGGCCTCTACCAACAGAACTCTGATGTTTGGACCCAGATGGCCTACCTTGAGAGGAAGTACCAGCACCTCTACCTCTCGATCCACTAGCCTCCTAGCTAGATGAGGCAGCAACTGAAGGAGCAGATGAAGCTGGCTGGGTGGAACCATGTGCCGAATCTTGTGATTGATGAGCCATCGGACAATTCCTCCTAATGTGCTCGGGTTGCCCACAACCATAACAAACAGTCGCAGTACGTAAGCATCGTCCACTATGTCTCCTCCCACAGATATTACAAAGGTGGATAACTTGACTACTTTGTCTCGAATCTTGTTGCCTCCTAGCATTGAAAGTTCTCTGTCCCATCCCAACACTAGCACTAGGCAAGTCACTCCTCTGCTGGGATAATCGTGAATCTCTTTGTGGACCCTGATGGCTAGAAAATGAACCACCACTGCTGAAATCTCTACGGCCCTGATAACCCTCTGTCTTGGCCCTCTTTGCTCTATCCCTCGCAACCCTACTCTCACTGGTCCTCATCTCAATGCACTGAGCACAATCTACTACTGCGGAATAGGTAGTGAAATCTCGAGATGCCACAGCCCTAAACAGTAGCTCTACTAACCCATCCACAAACCTCTGAATCTTCATCTCCTCAGTAGAAATGAGGTAGGGAGCATACTGAGACAACTGTGTGAACTTCATGTCATACTCCGACACCGTCATACTCGAAGTCCATACCAAAGTATCAAACTCCCTAGCTCTAGCATTATGTACACCGAGTGGTAGAAATCAATCCAAGAAGGCTGAACTAAACTCACTCCAAGCCAATGACGCTGCATCCGTCGGTTTACCTCTACACAAAGAGCTATACCACTCTTGTGCCATATCCTCTAATCGAAAAGCAACTAACTCAACTGACCGAACACTGGAGCATCCCAAAACTTTACATATCTTCTCCATCTTATCCAAGAAAACATGGGGTTTCTCTGATGCATTAGACCCTGAAAATGATGGAGGCTTAAGCTTTAGGAAATCGGGAAGAGAAATCTCTAAGTGACCCCTCTCAACCTCACGATATTGGCCATCGGCCTGTCCTTGGGAGCTAGAAGATTCTTGTACTGTAGGTCTCCCCTTTACTACCCTCTGTATATCCTCCATAAGGGTCGCCATCATTTTTATAACCCGGTTAACTCCCTGTAGGCTTGCCGCCAAATGCTCAATAGTAATACCCCCAGCTGGGTGTCTATCTACATCACCTGAGGCCTGTCCCTCCTCTTACCTACTCACAGGCGTATCCGACCTCATTGGCCTAGTGGCCCTGCCACGTCTACCTTGGCCTTTTCGGGTGGATGCCCGTGGCCTATCTACCATCTCAATAGGAGCATCTTGCTCCCTCATTAGTCTTGAGATGGCTCGTGTCTTAGGCGACATTCTTATAGACAAGAGCAAACACCTGATATTAAACACATATTATAATCATACTTAAGGCAAAAGGTGGTTTCTAAGATAGGGAATCTATGCGGTCATTTGGTTGTAAAATGTGCCGCGGTTCATACTTTACAACTAAAGTTCCCACATAAAAACCCGACTTTTCGTTGGAACAACAAAAGGAAGTTCTAGGACCTAGACAAACCTAGGGCTCTGATACCAACATTGTCATGACCCAAATTTTGAGCCATGACCAACGTAAGGGTCCAATGGACGTAATCCACTAAACCCAAGCAAGCCTATTATTTATCTTACTTATAATTCCATATAATATCACAAAGTCATATTTCATAACTTTGAATCAAAATAGTGATATACATTGCCAACTCGTACTGGCATTACTCCTTAAAAATTTACATACAATGTCTACAGCATGTATTCTAATAATTTACATTAAGTTCGTCTATACAAAACAAAATAACACTCGACTTCCAGCAGAGTGACTCGGATGAATATACAGCTATCAAATGCCGAGACACCTACCAAAAGATGGATACAGGTCTACAAGGACACCTCGTCCTAGTTACCGGCTGCCTCATGATCAGAAAATATGAATTTGAAAATGGTGAGTATAAACCCAGTGAGTGAACAAGGAAGGGAACAAGCAACAACAACAAGGGAGAATTTAAAATCATGATGCACTTGTTTCAAAACAATGCAATTTAGTTCCATTCATATTAAAAACCCCTCATTTTAAACTTAACTCATTTTGTCCTAAATGTTGAAAGTCCATGCTCAAATATGGTGGCAAAGAAGTGAAAAATAGGGCAGCAATTGGACAAGATAGGAGACAAAACAAAAAGTTTTTCGCTGCAGCGAGAATGAATTTCGCTGCAGTGAAATTGTTACCTAGAAACAGAAAGTTTTTTTTTTTTCGCTGCAATGAGAATGAATTTCACTGCAGCGAGTTTTTGGCCAGTCTACCCCTCCAAACTGGAGAGTTTCTCACTGCAGCGAGATTCGTTTTCGCTGTAGTGAGATTCATTTTCGCTGCAGCGAGAACAAGTTCTGGTGAAAAGGTCCTCAAACCCGAGAGTTTCTCGCTGCAGTGGGCATGAATTTCGCTGCAGCGAAAACAGAGCAACAAGAGAAACATTTTTTCTCACTCAACAAATAGCCATCCTACTAAATTAACAAAATCAACATAAAACTCATGAAAATTCTCAAAGTACAATGTGTCAAATTTCACATATATGTCAACCATATATCACATTCATGAGTTTTCATTTTATAAATCTAGATATGCATAATTACATAGACAAACATCAATATCATCATAATCACTTCCGGCTCATGTACATCCGCCCACATCGTGCACGTAGCAGGCACCATCATGTGCATCCCCCACATCGTGCACAATCAGTGCCATCGTGTACACCCCCCCATATCGTGCACACAGGCACTATCATCATCTATCTCTCATGCCACTATCATCACCGGCATGTGCATTCCCCACATCATGCACACACACTGTTACAGTCATTATACACAATATCATTCATCATGCACAACACACATATATATATCATCATAATACAATAATGCATGAATCCATAGCAATCACATATTACAACATAAAATCATTTTTCAAAAGCTTGTTCCCAAGGCACTTATTTTCATGAAAAGCTTGGTAATTCATTCAAATGGGTGGCAATTTCATTATATTTCCCAAAACAAGTTTTAAAGGCAGTCCACTCACAGGTGTTGAAAATTCGAATTTCGGGTGCACTTGGACTAATAGTCCTCAAGCACAATTCCTTTGCCTTTTCCGAACGTCTCACTACCTTGACAAATAACAAAGTCGAGGAATTTACTATATTGTCCCTAAATTGATATAAACTAATTTAAATTACTAATGCTTGATATGTAAATGCAAAAATACGTCCGATTACCTCTTAATCGCGGTATCGATGAAATTCGACTGATCACCCGATTAATTGGCGATTGTGTCCAAATCACCTCTAAATTAATCCATTTCTCCTCTAATACCTTAATTTACCACATACCATTTAAATAAAGCGAAATTCAGCATTAGAACCCTCACAGTTCCTTATAGAAAAATTCGGTCATTTGATGCACTAGCACCAAAATTTTTTCTACATAACTATTTCACCTTAATTCATCATTTTTCAAGGCATTTTCCTTGAAATAAAAACAATCCCCCATTGATATTCAGCCCTCATGGTTCGACCAACAAGGAACCCTAAAGAAATTGAATATTTCTTTTGTGTTTTTGTTCATAACCATGCTTAACTATCCCTAAACACTAACATAGTCTAAAATCAAATTATCCCAACAACAATTCCTCTTCTATACCCATTTTTCAGAATTGAATTCATCATGATAACTCAATATTCAACCATTGAAATCAAGAACAAAAGCATGGGTAAGCTAAGTATCAAGGAGAATTAAAGAAATTCTAACTTACCTAGCTTGTTTCCTTGATTTCTTCACTTTTTCTTTGAATTTTCACCTAGGTTTTCTTGTTTTTACCTTTGTTCTTCCTTTGTTCTTGTTGCTGGTTGCCTAGGCCGAATATGGTGAGAGAATTGGGGATTTAATGGGCTGATTTCTATAGAAAATAATAAAATAATCAAGCATGCCACGTGTCACATGCTTATTGGCCCAATTTTTTAACTTTTTGACTTTTTCTTCTTAATTTTCCACCACAAATATTCTGGTATTTATCCAATCCTACCACAATTAAAATCCCTTGGTCTTGACAAGTGCTGGGGCGAAAAATTTACCGATTTACCCTGGGGGTAAAAAAATTACGATTTTGCCCTTATAATCCGAAATGTACCGAAATCACATTATTTCTACTTTTCAACCTCAAATAACACTAATATTGATCAATATTAACCAAATGGGGCAAAAATCATTTTATAAAAATTCCCGTTTAGTCCTCTAGTGGTAAAATTACCATTTTACCCTTGTGCTCTAAAAATACCGAGAATCACAATTTTTCACTACTAAACATCATTTTATACTCCAATAATCATAATTATATTTCATATAATTATTCTTGGTCAAATGTGAACAAATCTTGGCTAAAAATCTCCATATTATCATCAAATGGTAAAATGATCGTTTTGTCCCTAATCGGTCAATTTTCCTGATGGACTCCAAACTGGACCTTGAACTCCGAATCACTATTCTAAGCCATTCTGTGGGTTTTAAAATTTTCAAATTCTTCTTAGAATTTCTTTTTGAACTAGTTCAAGGCTCGATTTAACTTAATTGTACCACTTGGTACAATATCGTCTTTTAATCGAGCTTGACAGGGTCTCACATATTCAAAGTCTTGCTAGCATAATAGATGGAATGGTAGATTTTATCCTTCCTTTGTCCCAAAACAGCTCCCACCGCATAATCACTCGTATCACACATTAGCTCAAACGGAAGAGTCCAATCAGGACTAATTATGATAGGTGTAGATATTAATCTTTTCTTCAATTCATCAAAAGTAACAAGACATTCATTATCAAACTTAAATGGCACATCTTTCTCCAATAAATTGCAAAGGGGTTTTGGAATTTTTGAAAAGTCTTTAATAAATCTTCTATAAAAACCAGCATGACCAAGAAAACTTCTAATACCTTCGACATTTTATTGGAGGTGGTAATTTCTCAATTGCTTCAGTTATTGCTTTATCTACCTCAATGCCATTACTAAAGATCTTGTGCCCAAGAACAATACCTTCTCGCACCATGAAGTCACATTTATCCCAATTGAGCACCAAATTTGTCTCTTTGCACCTTTTGAGTACCCTAGCAAGATTTAAAAGACAATCATCAAAATTATTTCCAAAGACTGAGAAATCATCCATAAATACCTCAAAGAATTTTTCCACCATGTTTATGAATATGGCCATCATGCATCCTGAAAGGTGGTAGGTGCATTACATAATGCAAATGGCATTCTTCTAAAAGCAAAGGTGCCATAAGGACATGTAAACATAGTCTTTTCCTGATCTTCAGGAGCAATAGCAAATTGGTTATAACCGGAATAACCATCAAGAAAACAATAATATTCCTTACTAGCCAAACGATCTAACATTTGATCAATGAATGGGAAAGGGAAGTGATCTTTCCTTGTGGCTTTGTTAAGCTTGTGGTAGTCCATGCATACTCTCCATCCAGTCACCATTCTTGTTGGAATAAGCTTATTATTGTCGTTGGCCACCACAGTCATTCCTCCTTTCTTAGGAACACATTGAATTGGACTTACCCATGAGCTATCAGAGATAGGGTAAATTATTCCGGCATCCAATCACTTGATGATTTCCTTCTTGACCACTTTCTTCATGATGGGATTCAATCTTCTTTGTTGTTCAATTGTGGCTTTGTGATCTTCTTCAAGAAGAATTTTATGCATGCAAATAAAAGGGCTAATTCCTTTAATATCAGCTATGGTCCACCCTATTGCTTTCTTGAATTCTCTAAGTGTTCTCAATAACTTCTCCTCTTGCAAGCTAGTAAGAGCATCAGAAATAATAACTAGAAGAGTGAAAGATTTTCCAAGAAAAGCATACCTCAAGTGTGTTGGTAGAGGTTTGAGTTCCAAAGTAGGTGTCTCCTCAATGGAAGGCTTAGAAGTTGGCACCAAAGAAGCTGAAATATCTAAAGACTCAAATTGATGATTAGTTCTAAATCTGGAGTGAGCATTCAACAAATTTGAATATTCAATAAACTCATCATCATCGCTATCAGAGTTAGTAACTAAACATGCTTTAAAAGGATCATTGGAATTTTCTTCTAAGAAAACATCATGTGTCAAATTGTTCACTACACTCACAGAAAAACAGTCTTCAGATGTCACAGGCAATTTTAAAGCTTTGAAAATATTAAATGTTACCTGTTGGTCTTGAACTCTTAAAGTGAGCTCACCTTTTTCAACATCAATCAAAGCTCTAGCAATTGCTAAGAATGGCCTCCCAAGAATGATTGGAATTTCCTTATCTTCTTCCATGTCAAGATTTATAAAATCAACTGGAAAAATAAATTTATCTACCTTGACAAGAACATTTTCAATAATTCCCCTTGGGTACACATAAGAACGATCAGCCAGTTGCAAAGTTATAGAAGTGGGTTTGCATTCCCCCAAACCAAGTTTCTCAAAAATTGACCAAGGCATTAAATTGATACTTGCACCTAAATCAGTTAAAGCTTTTGAAAAAATAAACTACCAATAATGCAAGGGATTGTGAAACTACCTAGATCTTTGAGTTTTGGTGGCAGCTTGTTTTGGATAATTGCACTACACTTTTCTGTAAGGGAAACAGTTCAAACTCACCTAGCTTTCTCTTTTTGGAGAGGATGTCCTCCAAGAACTTGACATAACTGGGCATTTGTTCCAAAGCTTCAGCAAAAGGGATATTTATGTGTAATTTCTTAAAGACATTGATGAACTTCTAAAATTACTTTTCCAACTTTTGCTTTTGGAGCCTTTGGGAAAAGGTGGTGGAGGATATATGACTTGAGAAATTCCATGATTTTCAGCCTTAACATCTTCTTTCTCTTTGACTTCACTCTATTTTTCACACATTCCTTCCCTATCAACAACTTCATTCTCAAGTTCATCTGTTTTTTCATTCACCTCTTCAATCTCTTTTCCACTCCTTAAAGTGATTGCTTGGCATTGTTCCTTACCTTTAGGATTGATTTATGTGTCACTAGGTCGAGAACCTTGAGGTTTATTATTGATGGAATTTGCAAGCTGTCCCATTTGGGTTTCAAGATTTCTCAAGGATGCTCAAAAGCTTTGAATTATCGCATCATTCTTGGATATATACTGTAAGAGAAGTTTTTCCACTTAGGGCTTCTTTTCAGGAATTGGTGCTCTAACTTGTTGTTGAAATCCCGGAGGCATGTTGGGTTTTAGATTGGAAGGCCCTGCATTATTATTCCATGAAAAATTGGGATGGTTTCTCCAACCAGGATTATAAGTATTGAAATATGGGTTGTTCTGCTATCTGTTAAAGTTCCCCACAAACGGGACTGATTCAGAATTGTATGGCCATTGATCATTTGAATGGCCATCCCCATACATCTCACAAATTGAATTTTGAACTGCATGAACTCCTATTGTGTCAATCTTCTTGGACAGTGCAGCCACTTGTGCGGCTAAGTTGCTCATTGCATCAATTTCATAGGCTCCAACAGCTTTTCTCGAACTCGACTTTTCTGAAGGCCATTGATAATTATTTGAAGCCATCTCTTCCAACAAATTATAAGCATCTGTCTTATTCTTACTCATCAATGCCCCACCAGCAACAACATCAATTGTGGTTTTAATTGACCCAATCAACCCATTGTAGAATGTCTAAACTTGCAGTCAATCAAGAAGCCCATGATGTGGGCATCTTTGTAGTAGTTCTTTAAACTTCTCCCAAGCTTCATACAGGGACTCACCATCAAATTGTGTGAATGAGGTGATATCGTTCCTCCACTTTGCAGTCTTTGCAGGTGGGAAGAACTTTGCGAGAAACTTTTGAGCCAATTCCTCCCATGTAGTGATAGACCCATTAGGTAGTGAATTAAGCTAGCTTTTTTGCTTTATCCCTAAGAGAGAATGGAAATAGTCTCAATCTAATAGCATCATCAGTTACTCCATTGTATTTAAAAGTATCGCAAATCTCTAGGAAATTTACTAAATGAGCATTAGGATCATCATTGGTTAACCCACCAAATTGGACTGAAGACTGAATCATCTGAATATAGGCTAGTTTAATTTCAAAATTATTTGCATTGATGGAAGGTCTCCTAATGCTTTGGTGCAAACCTTGCAACAGAGGAACTGCATAATCTCGCAATGCTCTATTTGCTTTGGGAACCACATTAATGGCATTATTACCATTATTAATGTTATCCTCGGCCATTGTCTGATTTAAAGCTACAACTTGTAAATTCTCCCTTCGACGTCTTTTGAAAGTTCTTTCTATCTCAAGATCAAAAAGAACAAGATTCAAGTTGTCTCTTCTTTGCATACAATGACCAAAGATATCTGCAAGAAAACAAAAGCTAAAATTAAAACAAGGAAAATAAAATTTGAAGTAAGACTAAATTGCTTTGTATTATTATTAGTAATAAATCTAGAAATAATTCCCCGATAACGGCACCAAAAACTTGTCAGTTAAAATCCTACTACGCAAGTATACGTATCGAATAGATAATATATTAGCAAGCAGGGTATCGATCCCACAGGGAATTGATCTAAAATTTTACTAATTACTAAAATTAGAACAATTCAATCTTATCTAAACAATCAAACTTTATTAATTAACTAAAATTAAAACCAACAAGAAAATCAAAACAATAATAACTTGAAAAAATATCAAATCAAACAATCCTAGGATTACAATATCCCTCACACTTCATCTAAATCTTACCTCTCTTCCTTAACTTATTTCAATGGGTTGAATTGCTAACGTAGAGTCCTCCATTATTTATAAGAGTCTCCCAACTCGTCCTATAAAAATATCTATTTTAATCAAAACACTATATCTCTATGTGAATTGAAATTAAAACAGACTCATTAAGTTCAGGCTCTAATTTGGCTACATATGGCCTATAGGTATATCCCTATCCTATACGCAAATCAATTAATATGATCATATGCTATCCCAATTTAAGTGTACTCTAAACTCCCTTTCCCAAGTTTGTTTAGGTTCCTAGATCAATTTAATTGGTGGCCAAGCAATTAAAAGCATTAAGAATAGATTGGAATAAACAATTCAAATCCCATTAAAGATAAGTAAGAAAAAGATTAAAAATTTAGACTACATGTGGTTCAATTGCAATCCTAGAAAAAGAAATTTAGCTACTCATAATTGCAAAATAAAATAACATTGTATAAAATTCAACCATTGAAAGTATGAAGAAAGATAAAAGGTAAGGAAGAAAACAAAACAATATTTTTCGGCTTGATCTCCAAGTTTGTACCTCAACTTGTAACTTCTTGAATCTCTCAAAAGTTGTCTACTTAATGTTGTTCAGCATATCTTATTTATACTAATAGACTAAACCTAAAGTTCCTTAAGCTGACCTAGGGTTTAATTGGGCTTAAGAGTGTAATAAAAGGCCCAAAAATTAATTATCAGTCTTTACAAATTTTCATTCCCGGTACAGTACATCTGGCCATTTTCCGACGCAATTTTCTCTATCTTCAAGGCAGAACTGGGAAAAGTTATCTGCACGAAAGTTGTATCTCTGTCTCCTAGCTTTCCAATGGTTCAAGAATCTCATCATTTGAAGTTCTATAGCTTGAGATATGGCCAAAATACTAAAACATACGCAAGCAGATTCTAGGTCTATCTACACCTTACTTTCCAAAATTAAGCCCAATCACTTTTAATCATACAAAAAAATATAAAAACTAATGAATAATAACCAAATTAAAAGGAATAACATAAAATTAAAATAACTAACTTAAAAGTAACCTAATTATAAAAAAACTAAAAATAAGTAAATTATAATTGAAAATTAAGGACTTAGCTAATATTTAATAACAAAATTGAAATAAAATAATTCTATAAAATAGAATTATCATTTATTCATATATATACATACCAACATAATATAGGAGCACATGGATTCATCTTTTTACACATTTCACATTTTCACAACATCACAACATTTTATCAAGGGCTTGTTCCTATGCATAATTTAATGAAAAGCCAAGTAAAATCATTTAAATGCTTCATCCCAACACATATGTATTTCTCAAAAACAATTTGACGCAAGTTCACTCACTGATATTTGTTAAATCTTTAATTGACTCTAATTTCGATTATTGCTTCAAACGGACATGTAAGGCCTCGTTGGAACCTATCACACACAATATAACCATAAAAAATATAACAACCCACAATTCTAATTATTAGCCATTTCTAACCACCTAAAATCAACCTTAACTCATCTCTCACCTTGGTAGACTTATAGTTGAACTCCTTTTCAAGAGTTTTGAAGCTACTATGGCAAGTCTCTCTTTTTCTCTTAAACTTCCAGGTAGTGAGAGAAAGTGTTGAACAAAGACTTTTGAGGGTTTTAAGGTGGGAGAGTGAAAGAGCACAAAAGGTTCTATGAAAAAGTGCTCAAAAGCATGAAAATTGAAGCTAGAAAGAGAAAGTTATGGAAGCTTTAAGGGAGGCTTCCACGAAAGATGAAGAAACATGAAATGGGAGGAAGAAGAACAAGAAGCTGCTAGAAAAATGAGATATTTATAGCCTAAGCTTATCCAAACTTCAGTTAAATTACGAAAATACCCATAACAAGTTGGCTTTGTCTTCCTTCAATCCTTTATGCAATCCTTTTACTCTTTTGACACTAAGATAAACTCCATAATAGTCTAGAAATACTCGAGTTCATGAAAACTTAAAAATTTTGACTCGAGATGAAAAAAGACCATTTTGCCCCTACGCTAGAAATCATCATTATTTCTATTTCCTTCATCATTTTATCCTTATTTTCATCATTCATTTATGTCTTAGGCCTAATTAGGCCTTAATAATATTAGAAAACCCACTTTTAGGAGCTCGCTAGGAAAATGACCAAACTACCCCTACTCCACATCGTAGGGTCTACCTCCGCTACATGTTTGTGAAGGTCGAGGTCTCACAACCCATTAGGCTTCTAACATGTTGGCAATAAATATAAATCTTAATCAAGTATCAATTGGATAATTGATTTGTATTTATAGATCGTGAGCAACATCTAACAATACATCATGACCACCCAAATGTTAGAAAGTCTATTAAAGAATTTGACAAAGCCCTTCAGTGATAAGCCTCTCAGTGCAATACGGTCCTTTCATCAAATATCTTGGATATGTCATTAAGCATGGCTCGATGTCTACTTATGACATTCCATATTAGTTCTCATAATTTTGACAAATGCTATGAATTTAGGAAGCTACCTTTCTTCAAATTCATCATGCTTTGCCCAAAGACTTTATACAAGTTAATCAAGAATTGAGAACAACTAAGATACATCCCCTTATATCACTTGGGGTGATGAATCCTTTCTTGACTAGTCATTCACCTTGGTATGCTTCATGGCATACCTAAAAACACCCTGTTTAGGCATATGGTCGCCTCTAAACTCATAAGGGTGAAATCAAAGTATGTCATTCCCCAAACAAGATGATCTGGTGTCTCAAGTCTAAGGACTAGTTGCACAACTGTCACAAGAGCATATATTCCATAGACATTTAAGTGAAATACTAAATGGAGTTCTCATAACAAGTGATGTTCAATTAACTTGTTATTTAACAATGTAGTACCCCGTATTTTGATAAAGTGGCTAATGAAGTTTACGGATGCCAATTGAGGTTAATTACCGAGTTAAAAAGGGTAATTTAGAAGTGAAGCTATGAAATCTCGATCTCTATAGACACGTAACTAAAAGTAGATGCGATAATGTAGACCATAGGTAATTTCGTAATTTCTCTTGGTGAGCTCTTACGAGTGGGTTTTTTTTATGCTACTAAGGTCTAAATATGCCTAAGGAATGAATAAATGATGCTTATGATGGTAAATAAATGAGGAAGATAAAAATAATGATAATTTTCACAATAGGGGCAAAATGGTCATTTTACATCTCAAGTATAAATTTTCAAGTTTTGTCAACTCAAGTACCTTTAGACTATTATGGACTTTGTTTCAGTGTCAAAAGAGCAAAAAGGTTGCACAAAGGATGGGAGGAAGACAAAACCACCATGTTAAAGGCATTTTGGTAATTTCGGTGAAAATTTGGATTAACTTGAAGCATAAATATCTGAGCTCCAGCAGCTTCCCCTTCTTTTTCTTCCTTCCCTTTCACGTTCCTTTTATCCTCCATGGAAGCTTGCTTTGCAACTTCCATAACTTTCTCTCTCTAACTCAAATTTTCATGCTTTTGTGCACTTTTTCATAAAACCTTTGTGCTTTTTCACTCTCCCACCTTAAAACCCTCATAAATCTTTGTTCAACACTTTCTCTCACTAGTTAAAAGTTTTAGAGAGAGAAAAAAAGACTTGCCATAGTAGCTTGGAAGCTTTTGAAAAGGAATTCAATTACAAAAAACCACCAAGGTGAGTAATGAATTAGGTTAAATTTTCAAGTTGTTGATGATGGTTGATGATTAGAGTGGTGAGCTAATCTATTGTTGAGATTGTTAATTATTTTTAGAATGACAAGAGTAGAGTAAACAAATAGCCACTTAATGGTAATTGGGAGCTAGTTAGGAATAACTAGCTGAACTTGAATTAGGAAATAGCTTTTGAGAGTGTATTAATGCCAATTTGGGTTGGTTGTGATGTTGTGTGTGTATAGGTTCCAACAAGGCCTCACATGTCCATTTGGAGCATTAGTTGAGGTTAAAGTCAAGCAAAAGAATCAATAAGACCAGTGAGTGAACTTGCATTTCAAAATGGTTTTGGGAATGTTAATGTATTTGCACAAGATCTTTGAATGATTTTATCCAAAATTTTTTCTTAAAACGGGTGCCTTGGGAACAAGCCCTTGATAAATTGTTTCTATGTTGTGACATGTGGTTGTTATGGATTCTTGTACTACTACATTGTGTTGGTATATATATATATATATATATATGTTATGCATTGATGGTGGATATTGTGTGGTAATGATAATTGTGCGTGTGCATGATGTGGGGGGATGCACATGCCGGTGATGATGGTGGTGAGGGAGTTGGATGATGAGAGTGCCCATGTGCACGATGTGGGGGGATGCACACGATGGCACTAACTGTGCACGTGTGGGGGGATGCACATGAGTCGGATGAGACGATGGTGGTATTGGCATTTATCTATGTATATATGTGTATATATGTTTATGAAATAAAAGCTCATAAATATGGTATTTGATTGTAATGCATGTGAAAATTTGGCATGTTGAAATTTGCATGATGAATATTGAGAATTTCCCATTTTCTTGCAAATTGATTTTTATTGCAACACCAAATGGATTTTTAGTGCAAAGGAGGTCCTTTTTACACTTAAGTGCCCTGCTTCTCGCTATAGCGAGAAACATTCTGTTTTGGCAGCCAACAACTCGCTGCAGCTAGAATAAATCTCGCTGCAGCAAGTAACTCTCAGGTTCTAGTGCAGTGTTTTCACTTTAATGAAGATTTTGACCACCTTCCTATCCGAATTGGGAAAAGTGGTAAACATTAAAGTTGTATCCATGCCTCTTATCTTTCTAATGGTTTAAAAATCAGGTCAATTGGACTTCTGTAACGGGAGATATGATTGAAAAACTTAAACACATGCAAATTGACACTTTTTCTCACTACAGCAAGAAACTTTCTGTTTTGGCCCCTAAATCTCGCTGCAGTGAGAAACTTGCTGCCATGCTTGATAACTTGCTGCCATGCTTGATACCTTGCTTGATTTTTAAATATTTTTCACACATTTAACCTCATGGGTTGATCTTGGGTTTTTGCAACACTATGAGGTTATTAATCAAAGTTTGAAATGAGGGATTTTTAGTAAGAAACTAAATCAATTATATTGTTTTTGAAACAAGTGCATCATGATTTCCAAATTCTTCCTATTGATTGCTTGTTCCTTTCTTATGTTCACTTACTGAGTTTTATACTCACGTATTTAAAATTCATGTTTTCAAATTTGGAGGCAGTTGGGACCTAGATTGAGTCGCACACATATGCTCGCCTTCTTGGTAGGTACTATGGTATCTCAGTAGTTGTACCTTCACCCATGGTCACTCTGCTGACGGTCAAGAGTCTTATGCTTGTTTGCATGTATAAGTAATGAAGACCACTAACATTCATGTTAAAAATCAAATATGTATATTTGATTGCTAATGTCACTGTAAGGTGGCAAATGAGTGATACTATGTTATCATAATACAAATGTGAATATTGGATTACCATAAAATATTATTGAAATACTTAAAATTGAGAATTTAAATTTGGTTTTAGAAATGACGGTTGAGAATGATGATTGGGATTGCATAAAAAGGCTTGCTTGGGTTTAGTGGGCTATGCCCATTGGGCCAATGCACCGGTCATGGCCTGAAATTTGGGCTGTGACAAACAAGCACCAACATGTTATCCTCAAGTATCCAATATACTTCAATCTATGAGATCAATTGTTTACTTCCCAAGTAAGAAGGCTTAACATGTACTAGTCTTTGAGCATTGTCAATGCCCTGTCTTGACAATACAATGACCAGGAACAATTTTAGGAACATGGCTTTTGATGCATAGTGATCTTATAATTGTAACAACTTTACAATTCTCCTACAAGGCCTTTATGTTCCATGGGCTTCATCCAATTAGTGCTTAGGAACTCCTTATTATTGCACTAATATGAAGGAAAACCTTTATCACATATAGTTATATGATTAAATATGCATTAAATGACAATATATATTCGTAATCATGTGTACTATTGTTGGAGGCCAAGCACTTGATTGGCTAAGGTTTTTGCTCCTTGTGGTGTTCACGAGATTACTTTAGGAAGTGCCATTATGAGTATGAAATTACTTGGCAAGGTAGCATTCTGAGTAATAATTAATTTTGTGCTTTTATGTGTTAAATATTACCAAGGTGATTCATGGGTGGAGTTATGTTTTGGTTGTTCAGTTCTAAAGTTTTAATTTTCTTTCTATTGCATATTTTTGAGCATGCCATCCATGGCCAAACCTATCATGAGAATGCTGAGGATGACCATCGTATATGAGGAAGTTTCAGCCTATAGGATTTTGTAATAGGGTTGTAAAGTTCAGCTAATGAATTTGCAAAGTTCCGTTGTAGGGGACATACACAATTTGAGGAAAGGGTTGACTTTAGTTCACATGATCTAGATTATGTGCCTCGGTGTGAACATTAGTGAGGGCTATTGAGGTTACTTTGGTAGATTTTGTGAATTCAAAACCTCTGCTTTTAACTAGATTAAATGTGAAGAAAATCTGTAAAGATTTTTAAAGGATATCGAATGTATCTGTTCAAGTTTAGGATGCTACACACATTGGTCTGTTGAATTAGTGGGATGCAAACTAAAAGATGTAGCCATAATATGGTTTGTATGTGAAACTCGACCTTATAAACACATGTCATGACATACATGCACTGAGTAGCATGCTATTACGCTAAGAAAGCTCCTAAGAATAGACGAAACCCGGTATTGTACCTAATGGTACACTTGAGTTGATTTAACCTCGAACTAGTTCAAATAGGAATCGTAGGATGAAATTTAATATTTTATAGTCCAAGAATGACTAAAAATGATTGTTCAGAGTTCGAGGGTTCATTTGGGAAAAATTTTCAACTTTTGATGTTCAGGGGTAAAATCGTCATTTTGCCACCTAAGATAATACTTTGATCATGGAGTGAAATTTTTGACCAAGATTAACTCTTTGGAGTATAATTTAATGATAGGAAGTGAAAAATTTTAATTTCGATAATTTTCGAAGCATAAGGGCAAAACGATAATTTTGTCACTTCGGAGTAAAACCATAATTTTCACAATCCAAAACTTGTCAAAATCAAAGGATTTATTTATTTTTGGTATGAATAACTATGGTATTTTAAGTGGTGAAAAATGGAAGTTTAAAGGATGAAAATTTAAAAACGGGCTAATGGAAAAGTGACATATGGCACTTTTAATGGTTTAATATTATTTTAAAGGAAAATCAGCCCATTTAAACCCCACATCAGGTGATGGTCTGCCATAAGGAGAGAATAAGAGAGAAAATAGAGAGGAAAGGAAGAAAAGAGAAAAACCAAAGGAAAACTAGAAAATTCAAAGGGAAATTCGCGTTTTTCGTCCGTTTACACGTCTAACGGTAAGATTTTTCGACTTTGGCTTGATTTCTACCTTTCCTATGCCTTTGTTTCCTTTTAGCATGCTTGAGGAGAGAGATCAAAAAGTGATACCAAGGGCTAGCTAAATTTCAAGGGGGAGGATTTTGAAATTTTTATGTTTTGATTCTTAGTTAAATTGGTAGTTTTAGTTAGTTAAATGTGTATAGAAATCAAATAGGGCAAGAAAGCATGAAATTCTCACTATACCCACCCTTGGCCGAATATTCAATGATGTACAATGATGATGAACTGATTTCTATTCTAAGAGAAATGAAGAGAAAATGATGAAAAATGGTTAAATGTGATAGAAAAACAAAGTGAAAAATTAACCGAATTAATGTCCCATTTTTGATGAATTTTCCAAGGAGGAAAGTAAGCTGATTTTGGTGATTTTAGAAGGTTATTCGCTGATATTTAATGGTTAGAAATGTTGGAGAGAAAATGGGACAATTTAGAGCTAAAATGGAGCGCGTTAGCAATTTATCGAGTAAAGTGCCAAAAATAGGTTAATACCGCGTTTAAGCCGTTTTAGGCTATTGCATTTCATACCATGCATTAGTATAGGATTTCAGTCAATTATATAGTGATTTAGCATCAATGTGGTGAATTGTGTAATTTTGCAATGTGTCTAGGAGGAGAGCCTTCCGGTAAAGGCAAGGAAGTCGTACCCTACGAACAGTGATTGGGGCACTTAGAAAGCATTTAATTTGTACAAACGATGAGTAAACCTATTATTATTGTAAATTATCTAGAGTTTATTTTTAAATGCTCTTTATGTATTTTATGAAACGAAAATGAGATTTAAATGGGACTTTTGATGCTTTAGAAATAAATGTGACAAATAAATATATTGTGTTGATTATCTGAAATAAGAAACTTTTGATCATGAAATTGAGTAATTGGAGGCTGCCAATTGTCTTGAAAAATATATTTTCCTATGAATAGCTTATGATATATGAGTATATGTGACTATATTTTAGAATTGCATCGGGAATTTATGTAAGCTGTCTTTTACTATGCAAGCTAGATAAATAAATAAAAGCCACGTTATATTGTCGAAATTTTATTAAAATTGGCGGGTTTAGTCACCACAGTGACGGGTTTTTGTGGACTGCCTATTAGAGGGGTATGGTAAACTTGGTTACATAGTTACTCCCGTTGTAAAGGCGATGAGGGTAACTCCTGGGGTAGTGTTAGAGCTCACTTCACGTCGAACCCCCAGGTGAATGTGTAACTCGGCCAATGCCAAGGAACAGCTTGTTTTCAAAACTAACATGTGTTTAACATGTAAATATCTTAACAACCTTGGCAGACTCAGTTAGATGCCTCGGCCAAGGTATCCCCGAGGACTAGTTTTTAGCTTGAGCACTATTTCTAATAAAAGTCATAAGCCTTAACAATTGTTTTGGTAAATTACAAATATTTTATGGTTTCAGAAATAAATTGAAAGCCTTATGAAATGGTTTGTGATTTGTTGTTTAAACTTGCCTCCATTTTATTCGCCTTATATATTTATAATAATGTCTATTTACTCATTGGGATTGCAAAATCTCACCCACCTCTTTTTCAAATATTTCAGGCCTGTGGTAGCTTGTAGATACCCGATTTTGTCGAGGATTCCAGTTGACCCCTCTATCTCACAGACAGTAGGTTACTATCACCAACACTTGGTGTATTTATGGGCCACTTGTCATTGTAATTATTATTGTACATTATAACTTTGTAAATTATTGTATGTATGAATTTATTTTGCTTCCACGTTACAAAAGATTACTTATATGTGTTTCTATAAATATTGTTTTATATAAAAATACTATATTTTAATCAATATTTTAAATAGTAATATTTGTCTATAAATCATTTAAAGAAAATAAAATAATTTTTGTCTTTTGATTTACTTGAGTCGGAAACGACTAGTAATTGTTTAAAACGGAATGTTTAACAATGATTGCTCCCAAGAAAGGCAAGAAACTGATACGTAAGCATTGCGGGGTTTCGATTAGAATTTCGGGTAATGAATGTCAATTGAGACGTCGCGGCAGTTGTCATGGGCCCGAGGGAGGTTTCGGGTCGTGATAATTCGGTTGGTATCATAGCTTTCGGTTTAAAAGCTTATGGTTTTGAAAGAAGTTTTGATTTTTCAAGTTCTTGGATTTAAAGTTATTTTAAAATAATTTACAATGTCAGTGTGGCCCAGTTAAGATTAGTTAGTTACATGTAGTTTCATATAAAGTCTTAAGTCGTCTAAACCAATTCCGTTCTTTTTGTAGATCATTATGCCTCCTCAACATGAGCTACCACCTATCACTAGATCTACAGGTAGGGGAAGAGGTTGCCCCAAACAAAGTTGGTCAGATTCCATAGAAGAGAAATCGGCTGAGTCTTCTTTTAGAGCAGCTCTTCTTGTTGAGTCTGCTAACATTCCTGTACCTCCTCCACCACCTATTGCTGTTCTTGGCATGCATGCCATGTCACTCGAGGTAGCTCAAGCATTAGCTACTTTTCTCGCTGCTCTTATGGGTCAGGCTCAGGCTGGTCCAGTTCCACCCGCTATTTCCCTTGTAACAGCCCTAGTACCATCACCTCCTATTCCACCCCAGACACCAGACGTCTCTATTTCTAACAAATTGAAGGAAGCTAGACAGTTAGGTTACGTCTCATTTACTGGTGAGTTAGATGCGACCGCAGCTAGGGATTGAGTTATTCAAGTATCGGAGACATTGGCAGATATGGGATTAGATGATGAGATGAAATTGAAGGTGGCTACACAATTATTTGAGAAGAGAGCCTGTACCTGGTGGAGTTTAATAAAGTATCGTTCTCTTATATCGCTGACTTGGATAGATTTTCTCCGAGAGTTTGATGGTCAGTACTACACCTATTTCCATTAGAAAGAGAAAAAGAGAGAATTTTTTAGCTTGAAATAAGGGAACATTACCATTGAGGAGTATGAAACTCGTTTTAATGAGTTTATGTTATATGTGCCGAATCTGGTGAAATCTGAGCAAGATCAGGGTAATTATTTCGAGGAAGGGCTCCATAATGAGATCAGGGAACATATGACAGTGACTGGTAGGGAGCCACATAAGGAAGTCGTGCAGATGGCCTTACGGGCTGAGAAGCTCGCCACTGAGAATAGACGGATTCGAGCTGAGTTCACAAAGAGAAGGAGCGTCTATGGCATCCACTAGACCTCCATCTCAGCAATCACAGCCGAGATCTTCTAGATTTGATCGGCCAGTGATGACTAGTCAGGGGGGGACTTCAAGAGGATTGGACAGATGCCGTAATTGCGGAGGATTTCATGTTGCATCATGTAGAAAGCTTGTAACGTGTTTTCAATGCGGTCAACAGGGACATATCAAGAGAGATTATCCTCAGTTGAGACGAGGTACAGTAACTACTTCTACTCCTCCGACTCGTCCTAGTATACTGTGGAGAGACACTTTTGGGTCACAATCCAAACAAGGCCTAGTGATATGGTCAGGCATGGGAAGTAATACCCCAGAGCAGCCATCTTTCAGACCGCAGCCCTAGATTTCAACCAAGGTCTTTGTAGTGACTGAGGATGAAGCCCGAGTTTGACCTAGCACAGTGACAGGTACTATGATTGTGTTTGATAGAGATGCACATGTTTTGATAGATTCAGGCTCCAATAGATCATACGTGAGCATATCATTTGCATCATTCTCAAATAGGAACCTGTCACCATTAGAGGAAGAGATTGTAGTGCATACTCCTCTAGGCGAGCGGTTAGTAAGAAATACGTATTATAGAGACTGTGGTATTAAAATTAGGGAAGAAGAATTTATGGGTGATTTAATCCCTTTGGAGATTTGAAACTTTGATTTGATCTTGGGTATGGATTGGTTGTCCACTCATCGAGCAAAGATGGATTATTTTAAGAAAGAAGTGATTCTCCAAAGTTCAGAGGGAGCAGAAGTGGTATTTACAGGGGAGCGTCGAGTATTATCATTTTGTGTAATCTCGGCCCTCAAAGCTTTGAAATTGGTGTGAAAGGGATATCCGACATACTTGGCTCACGTGATTGATATATCGAGGGAGGAACCTAAGTTAGAGAATGTCTCCGTAGTAAGTGAGTTCGTTGATGTATTTCCTGATGAATTATCGGGACTTTCTCCCGATCGTGAGTTTGAATTCACCATTGACTTAATTTCGGGTACTACCCCTATCTCTGTTCCTCCATATAGAATGGCTCCGGTAGAGTTGAAGGAGTTGAAAGTACAATTGCAAGAGTTGGTGGACAAGGGTTTTATACGCTCTAGTATATCTTCGTGGGGAGCACCGATTTTATTTGTGAAAAAGAAAGACGGTACACTTCGGTTATGTATAGATTACCGACAATTTAACAGAATGACCATTAAGAACAAGTATCCGTTGTCGAGGATTGATGATCTTTTCGATCAATTACAGGGAGCTACAGTGTTTTCTAAGGTTGATCTGAGGCATGGGTATCATCAGTTCAGGATTAAACAACAGGATGTACCTAAGACAGCGTTCAGGACTCGGTACGGTCATTATGAGTTCTTGGTCATGCCTTTCGGGTTAACTAACGCACCGGCAGCTTTTATGGATCTCATGAATAGGGTGTTCCATCCTTACTTGGACAACTTTGTTATTGTATTCATTGATGACATCCAAGTTTACTCGAGAGATAATGATGAGCACGCTACCCACTTACGTATAGTATTACAAACTTTGCTGGAAAGACAGTTGTATGCAAAGTTTTCGAAGTGTGAGTTTTGGTTATAGGAAGTGGTATTCTTGGGACACAGAGTATCGGGAGCTGGAATATATGTTGATCCCAAGAAGATAGAGGCAATTTTACAATGGAAGCAACCTAAGACAGTGACGAAGATTCGTAGTGTCCTCGGATTAGCCAGTTATTATCAGAGGTTTGTTTAGGGGTTTTCCTTATTTGTAGCTCCTTTGACCTGTCTAACTCGTAAAGGAGTTAAGTTTCAGTGGGATGATGTTTGTGAGAATCGATTTCAGGAGCTAAAGAACCAATTAACCTCCACTCCCGTTTTAACACTTCCTGTGAGTGGTAAGGGATTTGTAGTATATAGTGATGCCTCAAAGTTGGGGTTAGGGTGCGTACTGATGCAGGATGAAAAAGTTGTGGCTTATGCTTCTAGACAGCTAAAGAGGCATGAAGCAAATTACCCTACCCATGATTTAGAGTTAGCAGCAGTGGTATTTGGTTTAAAAATCTTGAGGCATTACTTGTATGGTGAGCATTGTCGAGTATATACGGATCACAAGAGTTTAAAATATTTGCTCACTCAAAATGAGCTTAATTTGAGGCAAAGGCGATGGTTGGAGTTGATAAAAGATTATGACTTGGTGATAGACTATCATCCGGGAAAGGCAAACGTTGTAGTTGATGCCTTAAGTCGTAATTCTTCATCGTCTTTAGCAACACTTCATAGTTGTTATTTTTCAGCATTATTAGAAATGAAATCTCTTGGGGTCTAGTTGAGAAATGGTAAGGATGGATCCTTATTGGCAAGCTTCATTGTGCGACCTTCGTTACTTGATCAGATCCAGGATATTCAGAGGTCTGATGATGAGTTAAGAAAAGAAATTCAGAAACTGACCGATGGGGGAGTCAACGAGTTCAAATTTGAAGAGGATAACGTATTGATGTTTAGAGACCGAGTTTGTGTTCTTAAGGGAAACCAGCTAAGACAGGCGATCATGGAAGAAGCCCATTCATCTGCCTATGCATTACATCCTAGAAGCACCAAGATGTATAGGACTATTAGGGAGAATTATTGGTGGCCAGGTATGAAGCGAGACGTAGCAGAATTCGTAGCAAAGTGTCTCATATGTTAGCAAGTTAAGGCAGAGCATCAGAGGCCAGTAGGTACACTTCAGTCTTTACCTGTTCCCGAGTGGAAATGAGAGCATGTAACTATGGATTTTATTTTGGGACTACCATGGACACAGTAGGGAAAAGATGCGATCTGGGTGATCGTAGATCAGTTGACTAAGTTCGCTCACTTTTTAGCTGTCCATAATACATGCTCTATTGAGAAGCTGGCTCAACTCTATATAGATGAGATTGTGAGGCTACATGGAGTTCCCGTTTCTATAGTGTTAGATCGAGATCCTCGATTCACTTCTCAACTCTAGTCAAAATTTCAAGAAGCTCTCGAAACTAAATTGAAATTTAGCACTGCTTTTCACCCACAGACGGATGGTCAGTCAGAGAGGACTATCCAGACTATGGAGGATATGCTGAGGGCTTGTGTCATGGATTTTCTTGGGAGTTGGGATAGACACTTGCCGTTAGTGGAATTTGCTTACAACAACAGCTTCTAGTCTAGCATTGGTATGGCACCGTACGGAGCTTTATATGGAAGGAAATGTCGTACTCCAATTTGTTGGGATGAAGTGGGTGAAAGAAAGTTAGTTAGTGTGGAATTGATCGATCTAACTAATGACAAGATCAAGGTTATACGAGAGAGGCTAAAGGTAGCCCAAGATAGGTAGAAGAGCTATGCAGATAAACGGAGAAAAGACTTGGAGTTTGAGATCGATGATAGAGTTTTTCTTAAGGTTTTTTCGTGAAAAGGTGTGATTCGATTTGCGAAGCGGGGAAAACTTAACCTGAGGTATATTAGACCATTCCGAATAATTGAAAGAATTGGACCAGTGGCTTATAGTTAGAACTACCTCTGGAGTTATATCGGATCCATAACGTTTTCCCTGTCTCTATGCTTAAGAAATATGTACCAAATCCCTCTCACATCCTCGAAACATCTCCGATCGAGTTGCATGACGATTTGAAGTTCGAGGTGCAACTTGTGAGTATCTTGGACTGAAAGGATCGAGTATTGAGAAACAAGAGTATTTCAATGGTTAAAGTATTGTGGAAAAGTGCTCGAATGGAGGAAATGACATGGGAAGTAGAGCATCAGATAAGGAACCAATACCCGCATCTATTTGTCGAATCTAGTAAGTGAAATTTTGAGGTCAAAATTTATTTTAAGGGGGCTAGAATTATGAAACCCGACCCTATAAACACATGTCGTGACATACATGCACTGAGTAGCATGTTATTACGCTAGGAAAGCTCCTAAGAATAGACGAAACTCGATATTGTACCTAACGGTACACTTGAGTTGATTTAATTCGAACTAGTTCAAATAGGAATCGTAGGATGAAATTTATTATTTTACAGTCCAAGAATGACTAAAATGATTATTCGGAGTTCGAGGGTTCATTTGGGGAAAAATTGAAAATTTTGATGTTCAGGGGCAAAATCATCATTTTGCCACCTAAAATAATAATTTGATCATGGAGTGAAATTTTTGACCAAGATTAACTATTTGGAGTATAATTTAATGATAGGAAGTGAAAAATTTTAATTTCGACAATTTTCAGAACATAGGAGCAAAACGATAATTTTATCGTCTCGAGGTTAAATTGTAATTTTCACTACCCAAAACTTGTCAAAATCATAGGATCTATTTATTTTGGTATGAATAACTACGGTATTTTAAGTGGTGAAAAATTGAAGTTTAAAGGATGAAATTTTAAAAACGAGCCAATGGAAAAGTGACATATGGCACTTTTAATGATTTAATATTATTTTAAAGGAAACTCAGTCCATTTAAACCCCACATCAGGCGATGGTTGTGCATAAGGAGAGAATAAGAGAGAAAATAGAGAGGAAAGGAAGAAAAGAGAAAAAGCAAAGGAAAACTAGAAAATTCAAAGGGGAATTCGCGTTTTTTGTCCGCTTACGAGTCTAACGGTAAGATTTTTCAACTTTGGCTTGATTTCTACCTTTCCTATGCCTTTGTTTCCATTTAGCATGCTTGAGGAGAGAGATCAAAGAGTGATATCAAGGGCTGGCCGAATTTCAACGAGGAGGATTTTGAAATTTTTATGTTTTGATTCTTAGTTAAATTGGTAGTTTTAGTTAGTTAAATGTGTATAGAAATCAAATAGGGCAAGAAAGCATGAAATTCTCACAATACCCACCATTGGCCGAATATTCAATGATGTACAATGATGATGAACTGATTTTTATTCTAAGAGAAATGAAGTGAAAATGATGAAAATTGGTTAAATGTGATAGAAAAACAAAATGGAAAATTAACCGAGTTAATGTCGCAGTTTTAACCGAATTTTTCAAGGTGGAAAGTGAGCTGATTTTGGTGAATTTAGAAGGTTATTGGCTGATATTTAATGTTTAGAAATGCTGGAGAGAAAATGGGATAATTTAGAGCTAAAATGGAGCGTGTTAGCAATTTATCGAGTAAAGTGCCAAAAATAGGTTAATACCGCATTTAAGCCGTTTTAGGCTATTGCATTTCATACCATGCATTAGTATAGGATTTAAGTCAATTATATAGTGATTTAGCATCAATGTGGTGAATTGTGTAAATTTTGCAATGTGTCTAGGAGGAGAGGCTTTCGGTAAAGGCAAGGAAGTCGTACCTGATGAATAGTGATTGAGGCATCTAGAAAGCATTTAATTTGTACAAATGGTGAGTAAACCTATTATTATTGTAAATTATCTAGAGTTTATTTTTAAATGCTCTTTATGTATTTTATGAAACGAAAATGAGATTTAAATGGGACTTTTGATGTTTTAGAAATAAATGTGACAAATAAATATATTGTGTTGATTATCTGAAATAAGAAACTTTTGATCATGAAATTGAGTAATTGGAGCCTACCAATTGTCTTGAAAAATATATTTTCCTATGAATAGCTTATGATATATGAGTATATGTGGCTATATTTTAGAATTGCATTGGGAATTTATGTAAGCTGTCTTTTACTATGCAGGCTGGATAAATAAATAAAAGCCACGTTATATTGTCGAAATTTTAATAAAATTAGTGAGTTTAGTCACTGCAGTGACGGGTTTCCATGGACTGCCCATTAGAAGGGTACGGTAAACCCGATTACATAGTTACTACGATTGTAGAGGCAAGGATGGTAACTCCCGGAATAGTGTTAGAGCTTACTTCACGTCGAACCCCACGTGAATGTGTAACTCGGCCAACGCCAAGGAACGGCTTGTTTTCAAAACTAACATGTGTTTAACATGTAAATATCTTAACAACCTTGGCGGACTCGGTTAGATGCCTCGGCCAAGGTATCCTTGTTGACTAGTTTTTGGCTTGAGCCCTGTTTCTAATAAAATTCATAAGCCTTAACAACTGTTTTGGTAAATTACAAATATTTTATGGTTTCAAAAATAAATTGAAAACCTTATGAAATGGTTTGTGATTTGTTGTTTAAACTTGCCTCCATTTTACTTGCCTTTAGAGATTTATAATAATGTTTGTTTACTCATTGGGATTGCAAAATCTCACCCACCTCCTTTCCAAATATTTCAAGCCTATGGTAGCTTGTAGATACCCGGTTTTGTCGAGGATTCTAATTGACCCCTCTATCTCACAGACAGTATGTTACTATCACCAACACTTGGTGTATTTATGGGCCATTTGTCATTGTAATTATTATTGTACATTATAACTTTGTAAATTATTGTATGTATGAATTTGTTTTACTTCCACGTTACAAAAGATTACTTACACGTGTTTCTATCAATATTGTTTTATAAAAAAATACTATATTTTAATCAATATTTTGAATAGTAATATGTGTCTATAAATCTTTTTAAAAAAATAAAATAATTTTTATCTTTTGATTTACTTGAGTCAGAAACAACTAGTAATTGTTTAAAACGGAATGTTTAACAACGATTACTCCCAAGAAAGGCAAGAAACTGATACGTAAGCCTTGCGAGGTTTCGATTGGCATTTCGGGTAATGAGTGTCAATTGGGATGTCGCGGCGGTTGTCATGGGCCCGAGGGAGGTTCCGGGTCGTGACATTGTATCACTTAAAAGAGGTAGACTAGCAAGTCCAACTCTAATGACATGGGAAGAGTTTGTCCAAGCTTTTCGAGATCGCTTATAGCCTTAGAGCATAAGAGACATAAAGGCATAAGAGTTTGAGACATTGATATAATCCTCAGACATGACAATGATGGAGTATGATGTTCGATTTGGCTAGTTATCCCATTATGCTCCTAACTTGGTCTTAACTATGCACAAGAGGATCAAGAGATTTATTAGAGGATTGATAGATTCATTGTTTAGAGTTTTAGCCACCTAGAGATTTGCCTCCTATGTGGCAATGGTGGATGCATCTAGAATGATTGAAATTAGGAGAATGGAATCCATATTGGAAAGAAGGTCGAAGAGCTTAGACACAGGGCTAATAAGACTGCAATTATTCTAGTGTGACTAGGAGTCCCACATTTATACACCATTAAAGTTGTGAGGGAGCCACTCCTATGCTTAGGCCACCAATGAACAATGGTTATTTAGCCCACCTTTTAAACGGAAGTAGTTTAGCAGAGAATCTAATTTGGGCCCTTGGTAGTGGGGTGTTGTAATACCCTGTACTTTGATAAGGTGGCTAATAAAGCTTATCGGATGTCAATTGAGGTTAATTAGAGTGTTTAAAAGTGATGAAAGGCGAAAGGAATAGTTTGGAGAAAATATTCTACACGTGAAGAAATAATAATATAATAATAATATTTTTATCAGTGAAGAATTAGCGAGATAAAAAAGTGATTCGGAAGTGAATTAGGGCATAATAAAATATTTTGGGTGCCAAGGAGACAAGTGAAAAATTTTGGAATAAAATAATATTTTATTAATAAAATATTAATATTTTATTCAATGTCAAAATTTTTCATGAAAAAGGACTATATGGTCAATCTAAGTGAGGGAGAAGAAGAACAAGAAAATTTTAGAGGAAAATGACATTAACAAGGCTCACGTGTCTTTATTAAATAAAGCTAGCGCTGGTAGGTAAATATTTTAAATATTATGGGGACACTACGTTGGAGTATAAACTTTATCTTTCGGTTGTACATGTGTAAAAGAAGATAATAGAAGAAAATTGGAATTTAAAAGATTGTGGGAGGATACAATTAAAAAGGGTGAAAACCTTGGAAGATAAAATGGTAATTTTGCCAATAGTTTGGTTAAAGCTTCCTTTGAAAGCTTTGACCCTTTTCTTCCTTATCCATGACCGGTTCTTATCTTCTTCAACAGATATTTTCTTCTTCTCCTTCATGCTCCCATGCCATTTTCATGCTTCCATGCTATTTTCACCTTACCACCTTGCATTTGAAAAGAAAAATAAAGAGAATCGACTAAGAAAAGAAAGGAGAGAGAAGTGGGAGGCTTGGGTAGTAAGTGATTCAAGAGTAATTGAAGAAATATCAAGTGGGTCTCAAGATTCAAGAAACATAAGGTAAGGATTTTTGTGTTTTAAGCTCTCAGTTGGTTAAATCTTTGGAGGAATAATGTGTGAATCATTTTGTGGTAGTTATGGTGTTCATAGGTGTGAGGAAATTATGAATTTTGTTGGGTGAAATCCAAGCTAAAACCAAGTCGTAAGCTTAATGCTACAATTTGAAGCTTATGATTGGTTTGATATTGTGAGAATGATTGTGTGCAATATGTAGTGTTATTGTGATGTCATGGGTATGGTTGAAAGGGAATTATATTAATTGGAAGTTTGGATATGTGTGGATATGTGTTGTTAGGAAAGGCTTACAACGTTATGGGTGTTGATGTGCATGAATGAATATTGATGTTATACATGGTGGTAACATGTAAATGAGAATGGTAGTACATGTAGACTTAGAAAATGTTTGATGGAAGTAAATTTATAATTGCTGCCATAAGCTAGTGATGGGTTTGCTATGGACGGCATGCTCAAAATACGCAGCGGAAAGAAAATTAAAACTTTATAACTAAACAACAAAAACATGCCTCCACCCATGGACCACCTTGGTGATATTTAACACATGAAAGCACAAAATAAATTATTATTCAAAAAGTTACCTTGCTAAGTAATTTCGTAATCACAATGGCACTTCCCAAAGCAATCCCACGAACACCACAAGGAGCAAAAACCCTAGTCAATCAAGAACTTGGCCTCTAATGGTAGTACACATGATTACACTTGAACCTTCAACAAAGGAAGGAGTTTTAACTATACTTTATGCTAGCAAAAAGGACAACAATTGTCTTTTACTTCTTTTTCACAATCTTAACCGAACCTCTCTCAAAAATTGCTTCATAAGCAATTTTCTCTTTTACACAAAGGGAGTGGTGGCAGAGAAAGAAAACATTTTTCTTTTTTGACAAAAACTACGTTTTCTTCAATTGTGAAAAACTCTCATATGGAAAATAGTTAAAAGGTGACTTATATAGTTAGGTTAGAATAACTTCAATTTTGCAATTAATCCCTCAATATTATAACACATTATAATATTGGGCCCATTACTTAATTAAACTCTTTTAATTAAGTCCTTGGAAATTAAAATCAAAATTAATTTCCTTTACATTTTGCAATCAAGGCCATATAATTATAACTATTTATAATTATGTCTAAAACTTAATTAAACTCTTTAGTTAAGTTTAGAGAAGTTAATTACCTAGCATGTGATTTAAGTCTAACTTAAATCATCACTCTCCCAATTTAATTCAAATGCAATCATTGTGTGTGACCCATTGGGTTCCCAACATGTTGGCAATGGAATTGATTAATGACTTGATTGATTAATATAAATTTCAATCAATTAATTTATAATCAATTCTATAGACCAAGATTGGCATCTAGCAATGCATCATGGCCACCCAATTGTTAGGAGAGTCAAAGGGCTCTTTGACAACCTTTCAGTGTACAATCTATTAGTATAATTCATTCCTTCATCATATATCCCGAAAATGATAAGAGCTTGGTACAGTGTCTACTTTTATTAACCTCCATATTTGTTCCTACAATTATAGCATTAGCTTTATAGAGAGTTATGAAACTTTTTTCATAATCTCCATGTCGCCTTGGCCAAGGACTTCAATAAGCTAATGTTAACTAAGAACTGATAGGATATGTCCTCTAAAACACTTGCGATGATGATTCCTATCTTGACCACTCATTTGCTTTCACATGCTTCATACTATATCTAAAAACATCATGTTTTAGCATTCTTGGTTAGGCACCCGTAGGGATGAAATCAAAGCATAGCACTCTACACTTAAGACAACCTAGTGTCTCAAGTCTAGGGAGTATTTACACAACTGACACATGAGAGGTGTTACATAGACACTAGAGTGTATTACCAAATGCACTTCTCACGACGGGTCATGTTCGGTGAACTTGCTCTCCTAGGTAAGCACCTATATTCTAGTTTTAAGTATCTCTATACTTCAATCTATGAGATCGATTGCTTACTTCCAAAGTAAGGAACATAGAATATACCAATCTCTAAGCATCATTGGTGTCCAGTCTCAATGATACATTGACCAAGAACACTTTGAGATTATGCTTTGATGCATAGGAATCTCATAACTGCAACCCATCACAGTTTCCTTGCAAGGAATATTAATCTCATGGACTTCATCCAATTAGACTTATAACTCATTATAATTGATGTCTTATTGATAAAAGAAAACCTCTAATCATTCGATATGAATGATACTATTGCATGATTAGAATCAATCCTCAACCAATCCTAATTAGTTGTAGGGCTCATCTTAACATCTCCCACTAGCACAAAGCCAATTGCTACCTCATCGTATGTGGATTCAATCCATCTAACAATCGTGTCTGCATGTAGACTTACTTGTGCCCTTCAATGTGGTTAATTACTTTTATCTATCTTTGTGATGTCCATGCATCACATCTCGTCATATTACTATATCTAGATCCAATGAGACCCAGGTTCTGCTAGTATGGCTCCATTGTTACATTAACAATGTTCAGAACCTTTTATTAGTTTCATGGACTAACGATCTAAGTATCTTCCTATTAGAGTCCTTTTAATAGGATGTATATGACTTTAATTATATACATGTACATAGTCCTTTTTCTTTCTTTAGAACCATTCCAACTAAACTATGCCATATGCATCATATGCATTTATCACTTTTCATTGTACCCCTTTTAAATTTTGGCACTTTCTTTTTATACACATTGCATCCCATGTAATTGTATCACCAAAGAAATGTATTCACTTCTACTAACCTTCTTTTATGTATGAGATAAATACACTTGTACATATTATTAAATCCAACCCTTTGGATCCCATTTAATAGAACAAAGTGTATAACTCCAACGAAAAACATATTTAGTAGTTCATCTCAAATGAATAATACATCTTCAATGTATCTTACTAAATCTATGGAGTTCTCATACATATGATTATGCATCTCTATGCAAAATCTTAAGAGTTAGATTCCAATGTAACCATGTAATAACTAAGAAACTCCTTTCTTAGTGTCATCATACTCCTACTAAATCCAAGATCCTCTATGAGAGTAACAATCAAAATTTTTTCAATTTTTTGTGATGTTACATACATAAATCTCAATGTATGCTTGGATTCATATTGGTTTGGCATAATATAATTGGCTACATATAACTTGGAGAGATGTTGACCAAATCATATCACTATATGAATTTGCTTTCTTCTTTGAACAAACATCTCAATGTTCTATTCATAAGAAAGTTCCATTTCACATGTATCTACATTAATCTTTTGAATGATTAATTAATAAGTAAGAGTAATCTTCACTAAGATCATATCTTAATAAGAGTACTTCATACTTGTCAAAGCCTAAATTTCGAGCTATGATCGACGCATGGGCCCTATGGGCATAGCCCACTAAGCCCAAGCAAGTTTATTTAAGCAATCCCGATAATTAATTCCAACCATCATTTCTAAAACCACATATTGTAATTCTCAACTAAAAATATTTCAGTAACATTTTACAGTGACCCAATACTCACCATTTTATTATGTCAAAATAATGTCACCCGTTTGCCAACTCATAGTGGCATTAGTAATCAAATATACATATTTAACTTATAACATGGATCTTAGCAGATTACATTACATATACGCGTTCACAGGTAACAGACCCTTGACCATCAGCGGAGTGACCGTGGGTGAAGGTACAGCTACTAAGATGCCATAGTACCTACCAAGAGGCGAGCATATGTGGACACTCAATCTAGGTCTCAACTGTCTTCGAATCTAAAAACAGGAAGTGTAAAAACATGAGTATAAAACTCAGTGAGTGAACATAAGAAGTGAACAAGCAAACGGTAGGAAGAATTTGGAAATCATGATGCACTTGTTTCAAAAACAATGCAATTGATTTAATTTCTTAGTAAAAACCCCTCATTTCAAACTTTGATTAATAACCTCATAGTGTTGCAAAAACCCATGATCAATCCATGAAGTTAAATGGGTGAAAAATATGTCAAAATCAAGCAAGGCAGCAAGTTTCTCGCTGTAGCGAGAAACAGCCTTAGTTTGCATATGTTTCAGTTTTTCTATCACATCTCCCACTAAAGAAGTCCAATTAACCTGATTTTTTTACCGCTAGAAATCTTAGAGAAAGGGCTACAACTTTTCTGTTTACTACTTTTCCCAATTATGACTAAACAGTGGTCAAAATCATTGTCAAAGCAGAAGCACTGCACTAGAATTTTGGGTCTACTCGAGAGTTTTTCGTTGCAGCGAGAAACAGGGCTGGTTTATGCCCCCACCACCAGAGAGTTTCTCGCTACAGCAAGATTCAGGGCAAATGACAATTAAGGGGTTTTCACATGCCATAAAATTCATTCCTACCATATTGCACATCAAAGTGAACGCATTGACAATAATCAAGTTTCTCATTATTCATTTCAATCACATATGATAATCATAAACTTTTTATCACATATACATATATAAACATATATAAACATGTACACCACCCCACTTCATTCATCGTCATAGCTGGGTCATCATCATCGGCTTATGCGCACTCCCTACTCGCACATAGCAGAGTCATCATCGGCTCATGCGCACTCCCTACTCGCACATAGTCGGGTCATCATCAACTCATGTGCACTCCCACATCGCACATAGCTAGGTCATCATTATCACATAACATTGTTCATCAATGCACAACACATATTCAAATATATACATACCAACATAATATAAGAGCACATGGATTTATCTTTTTACACATTTCATAATTTCACAACATCAAAACATTTTATCAAGGGCTTGTTCCCATGCATAATTTAATGAAAACCAAGTAAAATCATTTAAATGCTTCATCCCAACACATATGTATTTCCCAAAAACACTTTGATGCAAGTTCACTCACCGGTCTTCTTGATTCTTTTGCTTGACTCAAGCCTCAGCTAATGCTTCAAATGGACATGTGAGGCCTTGTTGGAACCTATACACACAATAGCACCTTAATCAACCCAAATTGTCATTAATACACTCTCAAAAGCTATTTCCTAATTCAAGTGTAGCTAGTTATTACTAACTAGCACCCAATTACCATTAAGTGGCTATTTGTTTACTCTACTCTAGTCACTCTTAAAATGATTAACAATCTCAATAATAGATTAGCTCACCACTCTAATCATCAACCATTATCAACAACTTGAAAATTAAACCTAATTCATTACTCACCTTGGTTGTTTTTGTAGTTGAATTCCTTTTCAAAAGCT
Source organism: Theobroma cacao (assembly GCF_000208745.1). Classification (NCBI taxonomy): domain Eukaryota; kingdom Viridiplantae; phylum Streptophyta; class Magnoliopsida; order Malvales; family Malvaceae; genus Theobroma; species Theobroma cacao. Next base: position 13,000,123 of record NC_030859.1, on the reverse strand, counting down.
TTCAAGCTATTGTGGACAATCTCCCTCTCTCTCCCCACCCGTCCAACTAGTGAGAAAATATACCAAGGAAAGACCTTTAAGGGCTTTTGAGGTGTAGGAGAGAAAGAGTATGAAAAACCCTATGAAAAGGTGTAGAAAAACACAAAGTTTAAGGTTACCATGGGAGGGTTCGATGGAACATGAAGAAAACATGAAATGGAGAGAAGAGAGGGGCGGAAGAAGAAGACTTGCTGGAAGCTGCTGGAAATTTGCTGGAGCTTTAGATATTTATATCTAAAGTTTATCCATTTGTCACATAAATTACCAAAATGCCCTTAACATGGTGACTTTGTCCTCCTCTCATCCTTTGTGCAACGTTTTACTCTTTTGACATTGGGGCAAGGTCATAATAGTCTAGAAATACTCGAGTTCACGAAAACATAAAAATTTAGACCCGAGATGTAAAATGACCATTTTGCCCTTATCATGGAAATTATCATTATTTTTATCTTTTTCATTTATTTTACCATCATAAACATCATTCATTCATTCCTTAGGCCTATTTAGACCTTAATAGCATAAAAAAAACTCACTTGTAGGAGCTCACCAAGAGAAATTATGAAATTACCCCTAGTCTGCATTATCACATCTACTTCTAGTTATGTGTCTATGAAGATCGAGATTTCATAGGTTCAGTTCTGAATTACTATTTTTAACTCAGTAATTAACCTTAATTGGCATCCATAAACTTTATTAGCCACCGTATCAAAATACGGGGTACTACAATACTATATAGCTCGTATGATCTTATATTTGAGTTCTTTGAATATTTCAAGGTTTCAAATTTTATTTCTTTAAGTATACAAGACAAATTCTCAATTTGGTCTTGTGTAAACTTAATGAATTAGGAACATTTTCCATAACATTTTATGTTCAATAGTTCGTATACATTTATATGTATAAGACCTTTTGAACATACCAAGTCATTCACTTTTGCATGAAAATTGATTTGGTCATATAAAAATTACTAGTTCCTTTATGATTCCCAATCAAAAAGATCTAAGTATCTTCATACTCTAATTCTTACTTCAATGACCAAGACAAAATGCCATAATTGAGATCATATGCAATAACTTTTCTTGACATTTATATTGAGCATTGACTTACTACTATTGTTTTGCATTTGATGTCATTACTTAAATGCATTCAACAATCTAGTATTGAGCACTTACGATGTTAATACAACTGTAGTAACTTCTAGCTCAATCAGATACTTTGGCAAAGTATAAGCTTCTATAAGCTTCCTCTTCCTTAACTTTGTCAAGGAAACATTTTTTTTATAGTCCCTCATTTGTCCATATTTACCATAAAGATGTTTGAGAACATTTCCTAGTTAGTGACATTATCGTGGTTGTATAGGACTATCAGGGAGAATTATTGGTGGCCAGGTATGAAACGAGACGTAGCAGAATTTGTAGCAAAGTGTCTCGTATGTCAGCAAGTTAAGGCAGAGCATTAGAGGCCAGCAGGTACACTTCAGTCTTTACCTGTTCCCTAGTGGAAATGGGAGCATGTAACTATGGATTTTGTTTTGGGACTGCTGCGGACACAGAGGGGAAAGGATGCAATTTGGGTGATAGTAGATCGGTTGACTAAGTCCGCTCACTTTGTAGCTGTCCATAGTACATACCCTATTGAGAAGCTGGCTTAGCTCTATATAGATGAGATTGTGAGGCTACATGGAGTTCCCATTTCTATAGTGTCAGACCAAGAACCTCGATTCACTTCTCGACTCTAGTCAAAATTTCAAGAAGCTCTCGAAACCAAATTGAAATTTAGCACTGCTTTTCAACCACAGACGGATGGTCAGTTAGAGAGGACTATCCAGACTATGGAGGATATGTTGAGGGCTTGTGTCATGGATTTTCTTAGGAGTTGGGATAGACACTTGCCGTTAGTGGAATTAGCTTACAGCAACAGCTTCCAGTCTAGCATCGGTATGGCACCGTACGAAGCTTTATATGGAAGGAAATGTCGTACTCCACTTTGTTGGGATGAAGTGGGTGAAAGAAAGTTAGTTAGTGTGGAATTGATCGATCTAACTAATGACAAGATCAAGGTTGTACGAGAGAGGCTAAAGGTAGCCCAAGATAGGCAGAAAAGCTATGCAGATAAACGAAGAAAAGACTTGGAGTTTGAGGTCGATGATAGAGTTTTTCTTAAGGTGTCTCCTTGGAAAGGTAATAATTTGAATGCTTTGTGGTATTAAGTTTTATTTGATTATATTATTATGGTAAATTATGATATCTTGTTGGATAATGAAAGGTGTGATTCGATTTGGAAAGAAGGGAAAGCTTAACTTGAGGTATATTAGACCATTCCGAATCATTGAGAGAATTGGACCAGTGGCTTATCGGTTAGAATTACCTCCGGAGTTAAATCGGATCCACAACGTTTTCCATGTCTCCATGCTTAAGAAATATATACCAGATCCCTCTCACATCCTCGAAGCACCTCCGATCGAGTTGCATGACGATTTGAAGTTTGAGGTGCAACCTGTGAGTATCTTGGATCGAAAGGATCGAGTACTAAGGAACAAGAGTATTTCATGATCAAAGTGTTGTGGAAAAATGCTCGAATGGAGGAAATGACATGGGAAGTAGAGCATCAGATGATGAACCAATACCTGCATCTATTTGTCGAATCTGGTAAGTGAAATTTTGAGGTCAAAATTTTATATTAAGGGGGGTAGAATTGTAAAACCCGACCCTATAAACACATGTCATGACATACATGCACTGAGTAGCATGTTATTATGCTAGGAAAGCACCTAAGAATAGACGAAACTCGATATCGTACCTAACAGTACACTTGAGTTGATTTAACCTCGAACTAGTTTAAATAGAAATTGTAGGATAAAATTTAATATTTTATAGTCCATGAATGACTAAAAATGATTGTTCGGAGTCCGAGGGTTCATTAGGGGTAAAATTGAAAATTTTGATGTTTAGGGGCAAAAATCGTCATTTTGCCACCTAAGATAATAATTTGATAATGGAGTGAAATTTTTGACCAAGATTAACTTTTTGGAGTATAATTTAATGATAGGAAGTGAAAATTTTCAAGTTTGGCAATTTTCGAAACTAGGGGCAAAACGGTAATTTTATCGTCTTGGGGTAAAAATCATAATTTTCACAACCCAAAACTTGTCAAAATCATAGGGTTTATTTATTTTTTGTATGAACAACTATGGTATGTTAAGTGGAGAAAAATTGAAATTTAAAAGATGAAATTTTAAAAATAGGCCAATGAGAAAGTGACACATGGCACTTTTTAATAATTTAATATTATTTTAATGAAAAGTCAGCCCATTTAAACCCCATTTTAAGTGATGGCCTGCCATAGGGGAGAACACGAGAGAAAATAGAGAGGAAAGGAAGAAAGAAAGAAAAACCAAAGAGAAACAAGAAAATTCAAAGGGGAATTCGCGTTTTTCGCCCGTTTACGCGTTTCACGGTAAGATTTTTCGACTTTAGCTTGATTTTTACCTTTCTTATACCTTTGTTTCCATTTAGCATGCTTGAGGAGAGAGATCTAAAAGTGACATCAAGGGCTGGCCGAATTTCAAGTGGGGAGAAATTGAAATTTTTAGGTTTTGATTTTTAGTTACTTAAATGTGTTTAGAAATTAAATTGGGCAAGAAAGCATTAAATTTTCACAATACCCACCCTTGGCCTAATTTGCAATGAGGTACAATGATGATGATCTGATTTTTTTTCTAAGAGAAATGAAGAGAAAATGATGAAAAATGGTTAAATGTGATAGAAAAACAAAGTAGAAAATTGACCGAGTTAATGTCCCATTTTTGCCCGAATTTTCCAAGGAGGAAAGTAAACTGATTTTGGTGATTTTAGAAGGTTATTGGCTGATATTTAATGGTTAAAAATGTTGGAGAGAGAATGGGACGATTTAGAGCTAAAATGGAGCGCGTTGGCAATTTATCGGGTAAAGTGCCAAAAATAGGTTAATACCGCGTTTAAGCCGTTTTAGGCTATTGCATTTCATACCATGCATTAGTATAGGATTTAAGTCAATTATATAGTGATTTAGCATCAATGTGGTGAATTGGGTAAATTTTGCAATGTGTCTAGGAGGAGAGCCTTCCGGTAAAGGCAAGGAAGTCGTACCCGACCAACAGTGATTGGGGCACCTAGGAAGCATTTCATCTGTACAAACGGTGAGTAAACCTATTATTATTGTAAATTATCTAGAGTTTAGTTTTAAATGCTCTTTATGTATTTTATGAAATGAAAATGATATTAAAAGAGGATTTTTGATGTTTTAGAAATAAATGTGACAAATAAAAATATATTGTGTTGATTATGAAATTGAGTAATTGGAGGCTACCAATTGTCTTGAAAAATATATTTCTTATGAATGGCTTATGATATATGAGTATATGTGGCTATATTTTATAATTGCGTTGGGAATAGAATGTAGGCTATCTTTTACTATGCAAGCTGGATAAATAAATAAAAGTCACATTATATTGTCGAAATTTTATTAAAATTGGTGGGTTTAGTCACTACAATGACGGGTTTCCATGGACTGCCTATTAGAGGGGCATAGTAAACCCGGTTTCATAGTTACTTTGGTTGTAGAGGCTAGGAGGGTAACTCCTGGGGTAGTGTTAGAGTTCACTTCACGTCGAACCCCCACGTGAATGTGTAACTCGGCCAACGCAAAGGAACGACTTGTTTTCAAAACTAGAATGTGTTTAACATGTAAATATCTTAACAACCTTGGCAAACTCGGTTAGATACCTCGGCCAAGGTATCCCCGAGGACTAGATTTTGGCTTGAGCCATGTTTTTAATAAAGGTTATAAGCCTTGACAACTGTTTTGGTAAATTACAAATGGTTTATGGTTTAAGAAAGAAATTGAAAACCTTATGAAATGGTTTGTGATTTGTTGTTTAAACTTTCCTCCATTTTACTCGCCTTTAGATATTTATGATAATGTCGGTTTACTCATTGGGATTGCAAAATCTCACCCACCTCCTTTTCAAACATTTCAGGCTTGTGGTAGGTTGTAGATATTCGATTTTGTCGAGGATTTCAGTTGACCCCTCTATCCCACAGACAGTAGGTTACTATCACCAATATTAGGTGTATTTATGGGCCACTTGTTATTGTAATTATTATTGTATATTATAACTTTGTAAATTATTGTATGTATGAATTTATTTAATTCTCACGCCACAAAAATTATTTATGTATAGTTCTATAAAAATTATTTTATAAGAAAATGAAATATATTATCAAATATTTTTATTTAGTTTAATTAGCCAACTTTTCACTCTAAATGAATGATTTAGATTACAAAAATTTATTTTTAATCGACAGTGGATATTTTTCTACCATACGTTGTATCTTTATTAGGTTTCGAAATTTTTTAGTAAAAATGACCAAAATACCCCTATGTGGTGAAAATTTTATTTTGATTGTTTTTTATATAAAATAGTTTATATTTTCTTAAAACTCGATATTTAACAACGATTGCTCACAGGAAAGGCAAGAAATTGATTCGTTAGCCTTGCAAGGTTTCGATTGGCATTCTGGATAATGAGTGTCAATCAGGACGTCGCAGTGGTTGTCATGGGCCCGAGGGAGGTTCCGGGCCTTGACAGTAGAAAACCTCGAGTTACATTCGAGGGGAGCAAGATAAGGAAAGAATTTTGCAAACTGAGATAAATAGATAAGGCAGGAAACGCACGCCCTATTTCAAAAATACCAAGAATATACATTCAACCATAGCATAATCATATTGGGCCTAAGTCCATAATCGTCCATATATATTAATCAATATAAATAAAATTTCAAGACATGTCTCATTCAAATTGTTAATCATATGAGGTATTTGAGATTAGCAATTTTCAACATTTGAATTTTGCCAATTTCAAATTTTTGGGTAACCATTTAATTCTATATATATGGAAACTTCTTTTATATATGGTAAGTACTACTAATCAAAATTAGTAATTTATCCATTCCTAATCTTTTAGGATTAGAATTAAATTTTTACTACAAATCACAAATTAAAACATTTTTAATTTGTGCTCTTAAACATTTTACACAACCTATTATTAATCTTATTTAATTAAAGATTGAATGTCTATTATTACCTAATCTTATTAGGAAATAACTTAGACAATTTAATCTTTAAATTTAATGTCAAATTAGAATTATCTTCTTGTAAGAAGTCAATTCAAAACAAAATTTGTCCACAAATATTTAGACTCCCATTACTCCTAGGAATCTAATTCCTAAATTAATTTAATCTTAACTTATTTAAATTTTGACGCCCTTAAATTAAGGAATCACATTCCATAATTTATGAAATAAATTATCAATCTTTATGGAACATATTCCATAAATATTTAATTGGCTAATGAAGATATTTTAACTTCCATAATTTTAGAAACCACATTTCTTTATTTGTGGATGTTAATGCATCATTTTTTACATCCTTAATTTTAGGAATCATATTCCTTAAATTAAATGTTTCAAAAAATTAGCATAATTATGGAACCAATTCCATAACTTATCCTCAGCCAATTAACTAATTTAATTGATCATTTATTGGTGTAAAATTTGGACAAATTCTATGTCTTAATCAAGATAGTGTTTTGCTGCAGACAACAACAGACATGTCCTAATTACGTGGCATTATGGTTGTCTATCTTTAGAAATTTAATTCCAATAAAATTTATCCTGATAGATACTCATGGAACTATTCCAGAATAAATTTTCAGGATTTTAAGAGGTGATTTGGCCATTCAAAAAATTCAAAAACCGTGATACATTATAAAATTTATCCTAATAGTTAAAAGGTGACTTATATAGTTAAGTTAAAATAACTTCAATTTTGCAATTAAGCCCTCAATATTATAACACATTATAATATTGTGCCCATTACTTAATTAAATCATTTAATTAAGTCCTTGGAAATTGAAATCAAAATTAATTTCCTTTACATTTTGCAATCAAGGCCTTATAATTATAACTATTTATAATTATGTCTAAAACTTAATTAAACTCTTTTAATTAAGTTTATAGAAGTTAATTACCTAGCATGTGATTTAAGTCTAACTTAAATCATCACTTTCCCGATTTAACTCAAATGCAATCATTGTTTGTGACTCATTAAGTTCTCAAAATGTTGGCAATGGAATTCATTAATATAAATTTCAATCAATTAATTTATAATCAATTCCATAGACCAAGATTGGCATCTAGCAATGCATCATGGCCACCCAATTGTTGGGAGAGTCAAAGGGTTCTTTGATAACCTTTTAGTGTACAGTCTATCAGTGTAATTCATTCTCTTATCACATATACCGGAGATGATAAGAGCTTGGTACAGTGTCTACTCTTATTGACCTCAATATTTGTTCTGACAATTATAGCATTAGTTTTATAGAGAGTTATGAAACTTTTTTCATAATGTCCACGTCGCTTTGGTCAAGGACTCAATAAGCTAATGTTAACCAAGAACTAATAGGATATGCCTTCTAAAACACTTGAGGTGATGATTCCTATCTTAACCACTCATTTGCCTTCACATGCTTCATACTATACCCAAAAGCATCCTGTTTTGGCATCCTTGGTTAGGCATCCATAGGGATGAAATCAAAGCATAGCACTCTACACATAACACAACCTAGTGTCTCAAGTTTAGGGGTATTTACACAACTGACACATGAAAAGTGTTGCATAGACACTAGAGTGTATTACCAAATGCACTTCTCACTGTGCATCATTTTCAGTGAACTTGCTCTCCTAGGCAAACACCTATATTCTAGTTCCAAGTATCTCTATACTTCAATCTATGAGATCGATTGCTTACTTCCAAAGTAAGGAACATAGAATATACAAATCTCTAAGCATCATTGATGTCCAATCTCAATGATACATTGACCGACAACACTTTGAGATTATGCTTTGATGCATAGGAATCTCATAACTGCAACCCATTACAATTTTCTTGCAAGGCATATTAATCTCATGGACTTCATCCAATTAGACTTATAACTCATTATAATTGATGTCTTATTGATAAAGGAAAACCTTTAATCATTCAACATGAATGATATTGTTGCATGATTGGAATCAAGCCTCATTGAATCCCAATTGGTTGTAGGGCTCATCGCAACAGCTAGGTTATTGGTGTGGAAATGGTGGTTGAACTTGATAAATGTCCTTAGAAAAGATTAATATAAGTGCTATAGTCATAAATGAGTTACTAGTAATTATAATTTAAAGAATTATGCAAGCAAAGGATAAAGGCAACTTTGGTAAAATTGTGTCAAGATGTAAGTTAGTTGAATAAGGATTCATGTTTGTATGAAAAAGAGAAGTAGAAATGATGTACACTAAAGATATTGAATTTGGATTGTTGCTAGGAAGTGCAAAAGTAAAGATAGTGTACTATGGTGGCGTGCTAGAGGAAATTATGAACGACCGGCAATTACAAATAGCTAGATACGCCTCAGAACTAATAACGACATAGTATCCCGCAAACATAAGGTGTGTGAACTTGCATTAAAATGTTTTGGGATAAATGCATACGTGTTTAATTGAATCACCTGAAATGTTTTATTGGACTTTTTCTTTAAAACGTGCATGGGAACAAGCCCTTGATGAAATGCTTTTATGTGGTAAAATATGTGATATAATGAAACCATGTGTTCCTATATTATATGGATATATGTGTTATGCTTTGAGTGATAATGCTATATAATAGCTATAACCGTGCACGTGCGGTGTGAGAGTGCACGTGACAGTGCTGGTGGTGTACGGTGTGGGAGTGCACATGCTGGTAATGATGTGCGTTGGAGTGCATGTGATGATATTGAAATGTGCGTGTAGGGAGTGCACAAGAGCTGAGTAAGGCTATGGTGGTGTACATGTGTGTATATATATATATATATATATATGCTATAGACAAGTTATGAAAATAAAAATGTGATTGTACTATATGCTATAGAATGCCTTTCCGCTATAGTGAGAAACCCTATGTTTTGCTTGTCTTGATTGGATATTTGCTGTAGTTTTTACTCTTTTCAACTCCATTGTGGAGTATATGTCCTTCACCTTAAAGGATTAAATAATCAATGGTTGAATTAAGGGCTTTACAAGAAATTAAACTAAATTGCATTATTTTCAACATAAGTGCATCATGTTTCCTAAACTTCCCGTATTGATGTTTTTTCCCTTCCTATATTCACTCATTGGGTTTATAGTCATCATTTTTTTTCAACTTCATGTTTTAGTTTTCAGGATCGAAGCTAGTTGGATCCTAAGTCGAGGCGCTCTCTTCTATTCATCATTCGGTAGGTTCACTATGACTCTCGATGAAAGTAACCCCACCAGAGTCACTCCGCTAATAGTCAACGTCTTTTGTATGTGTGTATGATTGTTTAAGTGTAATTCATGAAAGTTATTGTAAACATTGTGTGTTTGCTTTGAATAATAGTGCCGCCACACGTCGGCAAGTGATAATATTATTTTGTGAATACTATATGCTCGGTTGCCATGATTTAACTCGTGAGAAGGAATTATTTTTGAAAATTATGAATTGAAAACCTTAGAGGTAACTGAGAGACAAGCAGTTTAATGAATAAGTTTTCACAAAAAGACTTGCTTGGGCCTAGTGGGCGACCCCTATTGGGCTCTTGCATTGGTCATGGCTAAGGAATTGGGCTGTAACAAACTTGGTATCAAAACTTTAGGTTTAGATGAGTGCTAGCGATTCTTGTGTCTGTCAGCGGAGTTGTGGGAGTCTGAGTAAAGTCTCATCTTTGGATTGTGGGTGCTCAACGTAATCTAAGGACGGGAGGCTACATAGGCCCCTAATTCATTAGAAACCTACCTATTCTTATCATATATAAATGGGTAAGCAATTGATGATTGGTTGCTTACAAGTTTGGCAATGCGCCTGTTACATATGCCATGTCTAAAAGAGACGGTAGCCCTGATACCCCTTAGGGTACTAGCGAGGGATAACTAGATTCCACTGCTAGGAGCTGATGGTGCCATGATTCAGGGAGTCAGGGAAGTGGCCAGTCCCGAATTCCTATTACATGGATTCCACCAGAATTGGAAAAATTGTTTCGCAGTAAGGAAAGTCTCAAAAGTAGTGAAAACCTTGAAAGCGAGGATAGCTTTAATACTTGGGGAAGGGGTGAACAAATTATTTGAGGAATGGTATAAGGAAAAGACGAAAGAGGCAATTACAAAGGGAGATATTCGTCTTGGGAAAGTATCCGTTGTCCAACACTTTCCTCCTGGATGTGGAAGAGGTGCTACACCTGTCAGTAGGGAGGAATGCAAAAGTATACGACAAGCTTGGATTAAGGATAATATGAAGAAACCTAAAAAGATAGAAGAGGATCCGTCGATGTGCTCAGATCAAGGCGACGATGATCCTAAAGACACTTGATATTTTCGTTGAATTTCATATTACCTTAAGCCTAGGCAGATGTGGTGTAAATGAAGTAGTAATAGTTATTTGTACAAAGGATGTAAGAGTTTGGCTTTTACTTTGTATGACTCGAACGGAGTATGAAGTACTTGTCTAAATGACTTGGTGCATATGGAAATCTTTTGGTATGATAGAGGTGGACTAGTAATATAATTATTAAGGAAAGATATACACCTTAATGGCGTGGTTGGTAGCCATAGATAATTATTAAAGGTCAACGTAGAAAGTCATTAATGGTACAAGCAACTACAGGATCTAACGATAAATATGTTTTATAGTACTATGAAATAGTTACCAGTAAATAGGATAGACTTTTGAGTCGTAACCCTAACTTCTAACAAGGTGCATAATGCCATTTGAATTGATAGTGGTTATTAGGAATTATCATTTACTATGGTATGTGGGTATGTCATGATTTCGATTACGAAAATAATTAAGTAAATAAATGAAGCCACAGTTTATGGGGCAAGTTGTGAGACCCCAACCTCTATAGGCTTGTAACTAAGTATAGATGTAATAATACGAGCTAGGGGTAGTTTTGTCATTTTCTCTAATAAGCTTCCAGAAGAAAGTTTTATGATATTTTAAGGTCTAAATGGGTATAAGACTACATAAATGATGTGTGCTGATGAAAACACGAAAAAAACTAGAAGTTTCAACAATTTTCATAATAGGGGCAAAATGGTCATTTTTCACCTAGGATTAAAATTTTAAGTTTTTATGAACCCGAACATGTCTAGACCATTATGGATCTTGTCCCAGTGTTAAAAGAAGAAAAAGATTGCATAAAAGATTGAAGGAGAATAAGTTAATTGGTGGAAGGGTATTTTCGTAATTTTATGGGAATGGATAAATTTGGCCTCTAAATATCTTGAATTTCCAGCAGCTAGTCTTCTTCTTCCCTTCTTCCCTCTCACGTTTCTTCAAAACTCCATGGAAGCTTGATATGGAGCTTCCATGATTTTCTCTTTGTAGCTCTAGTTTTCATACCTTTGAGCCCTTTTGACTAGAACCTTTAAATTCTTTCACTATCTCACTTCAAAACCCTTGATAGAGCTTATTTCCAAAATTCCTCTCACTAACTGGGTGTTCTAGAGAGAGAAAGAGAGAATTACGCCATTGATTTGGAAGCAATTGGAAGAGAATTTTACTATAAAGGAGCCCTAGGGTAAATGATGAATTAAACTTAGTTTTTAGCTACAGAAAATGGCTAGTAATTGAGATGTTTGAGCTGTTTTGTTGTTGACTATGTTCATTACTTTTTAGTGTTTAAGATAGTGAACATAGATAGCCATTTAATGTAGCAATTGAAAGCTAGCTAAGAGATAGCTTTTAGGGTTCATAGTCTGTAAATTGACCTATTGATTATGCTAATGTGATCTTAGGATCTAAGGAAGTCCCATTATCTCATTTGGACAATTAGGGGAATTGGAGTCATCTAAAGGCTCTACAATCAATTGGTGAGTGGACTACCTTCAAAACTTGTTTTGGAAAATATAATGTATTTGCCACCCATTTGAATGAATTATCAAGTTTTTCATAAAGACAAGTGCCTTGGGAACAAGCTTTTGCAAAATGGTTTTATGTTGTGATATGTGATTGTTATGGATTCATGCACTGTTGTAGTATAATGATATATAAATGTGTGTGTTGTGCATGATGAATGATATTGTGTATAATGATTGTAACCGTGTGTGCGTACGATGTGGGGGGATGCACGTGCCGGTGATGATGGTGGCATGAGAGATGGATGATGATAGTGCCCATGTGCACGATGTGGGGGGATGTACACGATGGCACTAATTGTGCACGATGTGGGGGGATGCACACGATGGTGCCGGCTATGTGCACTATGTGGGGGGATGTATATGAGCCGGGTGTGATTATGATGATGTTGATGTTTATCTATGTAATTATGCATATCTAGACTTATGAAATGAAAATTTATGAATGTGATATATGATTGACATATATGAGAAATTTGATACATTACACTTTGAGAATTTTATGTGCTGTATGTTGATTTTGTTGGTTTAGCAGGATGGTCCTTTTGTTGAGTGAGGGAAAACTTTTCTCTTGTTGCTCTATTTTCGCTGCAGAGAAATTCATTCTCGTTGTAGCAAGAAACTCTCGGGTTTGAGAACCTTCAGCAAAACTGGTTTTCGCTGCAGCGAGAATGTATTTCGTTGCAGTGAGATTATCACTGTAGCTTCTCGCAGCAGTGAAAAGGAATCTTGCTACAGCGAGAAACTCTTTGTTTGATCAGCTAAATTTCACTACAGCGAGAAAGAATCTCGCTGTAGCGAAAAATCTTCTGTTTTTGTCTCCTATCTTATCCAATTGCTGCGTTATCTATCACTTCTTTGCCACCATATCGGAGCATGGACTTCCAACATTAAGGATTAGATGAGTTAAGTTTAAAATGGGGAGGTTTAGTGAGAAACCCTCGCCAGTTGAGAAACCCTCATTCTGCTAATAACTAAATCCCAACGTCACTGCAGCGGAAAGGCATTCTCGCTTTTGTAATATTGAAGCTTTCATTTTTCAAATGGTTCATTATGTATGGATTCATGATTTTCAAATGATTAATCATTTAAGGGCTTGATGAGGGGTTTTTAATAAGAATAGAAACAAATTGCATTGTTTTGAAAAAGAATGCATCATGATTTCATTAAAGATTCCTCATGGTATGCTTGTTCCCTTTCTTGTTCCCTCACTAGGTTTATACTCACCATTTTCAACTTCATGTTTCCATATCACGAGGCAGTAGGTAACTAGGATGAGGTGTCCTGGTAGACTTATATCCATCTTTTGGTAGGTGTCTCGGCATTCAGTAGCTATACATTTGTCCGAGTCCCTCAGTTGGAAATCGAGTCTTTTTTTTAGATGTATAAACAAACTTGATGTAAATTATTAAGATACATGCTGTAGACAATGTATGTATATTTTAAATGAGTAATGCCAATACAAGTTGGAAATGTCTATTACTATTTTGATTTAAAGTTATAATTTGTGACTTAGCAACAGTTGATGGGATAATGAATACGACATATTAATAGGCTTGCTTAGGCTTAGTGGACTACGTCTATTGGGCCCATGCCCCGGTCATGGCTTGGAATTTGGGTCGTGACACAAGTTGAATCGAAGTAAGTTGATTTTTGAGTAAACACATTGAACTAGGGGACTATGTTATAATAAGTAGGTTCAATGTGTTGTAACTGCATAGGATCGTGAGAAAGTGTGGTAAGGTAAGTAATCAATCATGGAAATGTGAAATTGGGAATCTTAATTATTGTTACAATTCGGAAGGATATGAGAGAAATCAATGAGGCTATAGGTGGCACTTTGCATGGTTAACGTGATTAAGTCAAGGATTGTAAAATTTAAGTATGGAGGGAACTACAAAATGATGCCATGATATTATAAGATGATAATTTGGTACAAATATAGACCAATGAAGGCAAAATATGGAACTTGGAAAAGGTGAATCCTTGATTTAAAAAGGATTATGAGTATAAAGTGTGGAAAAAGATGAACTATTTTCCTGATCATTTGTACTGGAAGTCAATGAACTATCTAAGATACAAGACAAGAAAGATAATTAATTATGAATAGTATGAATTGTGGGATGCCATAAATAATGAATAATTACGTGTGTAGTGATATATATACATTTTGTGAATTCATTACACCATATGGAAAGGATGTCATAAGGTGGGACTTAGTGGTTGATGATAATTGTTAAAAGATAATATGAGTTGAAAGTATTAACTTGGCTTAATGCATATGACAAGTAAAGAGAAGATACACATGCTTATGGAAATTGTGGTAAGAGCTTAAAGGAAAGCCATATGGTTGAGAAAGATGGAAGTAGTAACCTTGAAGGTAGGAGAACTTCCTTGTGGAAGAAGTTTCCGACAGTTGCATCGCCGTAACACTAACTGTCCAGCGCCACAACGCAAGGAACATCTCGTGTATTGAACATATGAGCAAGGGGTTGTAACCCGATCCTTGGGAACTCTCGCATGTGAACAGTGGTGATGCATGACTCTTTGCCCAGGGGCTTATAGAGGAAAAGGCTATCCAAAGAGGTGGAGCTGCCTTATGAGTGCTTTGATAGGTACCCTTTGTTGTTACTAGCGGAGGAAGAAAGGACTACCCAAAGAGGTGGAGCTGCGCCTAATGACAAAGTTGGCATCAGAGGCCTTGCTATTGAGCATTGTTATGAGGAGGTTTAGATGATTTGGAGAATGATGCATGAATTGAAAAGTTACTTTATTGCCCTATATATAGTGGCATGTAGGTGAAAGGGAGAATGATGTTATATCAGTGTAAGAGAATCGTACAAAGGAGGGTTGAAGGTAACCTTGATAAGGAAGTTGGATAGTGAAAACCTCCTAAGGTATTATGGAAATTCAAATTTGAAAATGCATGCGACATGCATGATTCGAATGAGTCTAAGTCTTAAGTGACTGGTTAACATCAAAATGCAATAAAGACATAATATATATGTTAGAGGAATGAAAGATAATTGAAAAAGAAGGATGACTTGTAGGGATTGTGGTATTGCATAAGATGCAATGATCAAGTAAAAGATAAATCTTTGAAGGATCAACAAGATTATAAAGCATGTATGAATACTGGATTGCAATTTAATGAAAATGACATTTGGCAAGTGAGAGGTGACTAATGGCATTATGATGCAAGGGTATATAGTATAATGATACTTAAGCATATAATTGAAAATGATAAGAAAGAAGTATAGGCATGTAAATGATGTGAAGTTATGCATAGGCATAATGAGAATTCGTATGGATTACGTAAGAGATAACTTGTGGTAGACAAAAGTGAAATGGTGATTTAAACATATAAAAAGGGTAATCCGAAATTGATTATACCAGTGATCGCAGATTAAACATGAGAATGTTCACATCTAAATGTGCATGTATATACCAATGTGTGAGGCTAATGATGTGACCAATTAAAGTCAAGAACTTGTCACAGCCCAAATTTCGGGCCATGACTAACGCATGGACTCAATGGACATAGCCCACTAAGCTTAAGCAAGCCTATCTATGTGATTCTATTCATCAATTTCATCATTCGTTCCTACAACCGTATTTCATAATTCTTAACAAGTATTTCAATATTATACTATAGAAACCATACATTCACAATTATATGATTCAAAATAATGACATTGGTGCCATCTCTTAGTGGCAACATTAATCAACATAAACATCTATTGTTTAAGATATATATATATCTTAACAATTTACAGCAGGGTACGTATGTTCAAACAAAAAAGACTCTCGACTTCCAGCGGAGTGACCTTGGCGAATGTATAGCTATTGAATGTTGAGATACCTACCAAGGAGATGAACTACGTGGACACCTCGACCTAGGTTCCAACTACTTCTTGATCTAAAAACATGAAGTTGAAAATAGTGAGTATAAACCCAGTGAGTGAACATAGGAAGGGAACAAGCAAACGATAAGGAAAGTTTAAAAATCATGATGTAGTTACATTCAAAAACAATGTAATTTAGTTTAATTCTTATTAAAACCCTTCATTGAAACCCTTAGTTGTTTAATCACTTGATGATGAAAGATCCATGAACAACAAAGAATTTGGAGAGTGAAAACTTTAGTAGCATTCAAGCAAGTCAAGCGAAATAGATTTGTCACAGCTCAAATTCCCGGGCCATGACCTACGCATGGGCCCAATGGGCATAGCCCACCAAGCCCAAGCAAGCCTATTATGTAATCTTGCTTAACATCGCATTAACTATTCTCAGGTCAAGTTTCATAATTCTAACTTATAATCACTTTAATAATGGGTTATAGCAATCAAGACTTTCATTAATATAAACCCAAAATGATGTTAACATTTCAACTCATGGTGGCATTAATAGTTAAAATATACATATTTCATCTAAGACACGTATCTTTGTATTTTACATCACATGAACGTACCCATAAAACAAAATGACTTTTGACTTCCAGCGGAGTGACCACAGTGAATAACAGTGAATATGCGGCTATTGAGATGCCATAGTACCTACCAAGAAAGCGAGCATATGTGTGCAACTCAATCTAGGTCCCAACTGCCTCCAAATCTGAAAACATGAATTTTAAAAAACGTGAGTATAAAACTCAATGAGTGAACATAAGAAGGGAACAAGCAATCAATAGGAAGAATTTGGAAATCATGTGCACTTGTTTCAAAAACAATGTAATTTATTTAATTTCTTATTAAAACCCCCTCATTTTAAACTTTGATTAATAACCTCATAGTGTTGCAACAACCCATGATCAATCCATGAAATTAAATGGGTGAGAAATATGTCAAAAATCAAATAGGGTAGCATATATAGGATAGAATCTTTCTCGTTGTAGCGAAGTTCATTCCCGCTGCAGCGAGAAATAGTACTAGTTTCCATGTATTTCCATTTTTCTGGTATATCTCCCACTACAGAAGTCTAATTGACCTGATTTTTGAACCATTAGAAAGCTAAGAGTGAGGGATACAACTTTTATGTTTACCACTTTTCCTAGTTCGGATGGGAAGGTGGTCAAAATCTTCATCAAAGTGAAGGCACTGCATCAGAACCTGAGAGTTTCTCGTTGCAGCGAGATTTATTATCGCTGCAGCGAGTTTTCTGCTGCCAAAACAAAATGTTTCTCGCTGTAGCCAGAAAGCATTCTTGCTGTAGCGAGAAGTAAGGCACCTAAGTGAAAAAGGGGCCTCTTGTGCACAAAAATCTATTTGGTGTTGTAATAAAGATCAATTTTCAAGAAAAATGGGAATTTCTCAAGATTCATCATGCCAAATTTCACATGCATTACAACCATATACCTTTACTCATAAACTTCCTATAACACACATATTTACATATGTATATTTATATATACCCAACATCATCATGGACACCATCCCATCATCATCATGCACACTATCCCATCATCATCAGCTCATGCACACTCCCCACTCGCACATGGTTGGGTCATCACCGGGTTATGTGCACTCCCTACTCGCACATAACTGGGTCATCATCGGCTTATGCGCACTCCCTACTCGTACATAGCCGAATCAATATCATTACACAATAATATATTCATACGTATATATATATCAACATAATGTAGCAGTATATGAATCCATAATAGCCACATATCACAACACAAAGATAATTTATCAAGGGCTTGTTCCTAAGGCACCCATTCTTAAGAAAAGTTTGATAAAATCATTTCATGTCTTGTGCAAACACATTCACATTCCCAAAAATACTTTGAAATGCAAGTTCACTCATTAGTCTTGTTGTTTTTTTTGCCTGACTCTAACCTCAACTAATACTCCAAATGGACATGTGAGGCCTTGTTGGAACCTATACACAAACAACATCACAACCAATCCAATTTACATTAATATCACTCTAAAAGCTAGTTTCTAATTCAAATTCTACTAGTCATTCCTAATTGGCTTCCAACTATATCAAATGGCTATTCCTTGCACTACTCTAATCACACTAAAAATGAGTAAACAACTCAACAATAAAATAGCTAATAACCCCAATTACTAGCCATTATCAACAACTTAAAAGCAAGCCTAGTTCATCACTCACCTTAGGGTTTCTTTGTAGTTGAATTCTCTTGCAATAGCTTTCAAACAATTGCGAAAAATCTCCCTTTCTCTCTCTAAACCTCCAACTAGTGAGAGAAAGTACTGAACAAGGACTTTTGGAGCATTTTAAAGTGAGAGAGTGAAAGAGCACATGGGTTCTAGTCAAAATGGCAGAAAGGTATGAAAATTAGAGCTAGAGAGAGAAAGTTGGGAATTGTTCATATCAAGCTTCCATGGAGGATGGAAGCAATGTGAGATGGAAGAAGAAGAAGGAGAAGAAGCTGTTGAAGAAGGACGAAGCTGATGGAAGAAAAATATATTTATAGCTCAAGCTTATCCATTCCACTTGAAATTACGAAAATGCAGTTAGCATATTAACTTGTTCTCCTTCAATCCTTGGTGCAATCTTTTTACTCTTTTGATACTAAAACAAGTCCATAATGGTCTAGACATGCTTGGGTTTACAAAACTTAAAAAATTTGACCCGAGGTGAAAAATGACCATTTTGCCCCTGTGGTGAAATTTATTGAAATTTCTAGTTTTTTGCATGTTTTAATCATTACACATTATTTATTCGGTCTTATGCCTATTTAGATCTTAAAATATCATAAAACCTTATTTTGGGAGCGTTTTAGAGGAAATGACGAAACTACCCCCGGCTCTTGTTATTGCGTCTATGCGTAGTTATGAGCCTATAGGGGTTGAGGTCTCATATTCTGCCCCACTTAAAATGAATTCATCCTCGAATTCAAATCCATGTAAGGTGAATAATCAAAGTTCTAGAGTTTTGCCACATCACTTTTGTCGGGCATTCTGAACATAGAATCTTTGTTTATGCATCATATTGAGTTTTAATCTTATAGAAAACTCGACAATGTCATAGTATATAGTTATGTGTACTACTCTTGTTGGATCAAAACAATATCATCCTTCATCTTATGAAGAGAATTCAAGTAAACTATTAATTCTAGTCACACCTCAATCAAATCATCCTTAAATCATCAATTATGTATGTTTACGTAACCATCCGCAATTCCTCTACTTTGATCTTTTATCAAACCTTCAAACATTCAAGCATTTATTCCACCGTTGACTATGGGTCTAAATGGTTAACCAACCTCTATTTCGTTTCACATACCTCCATACAAATTCCATTCAAGCATTTCATAATACATAAGTATCAAACACTCTTTATTTATTCATATATGTTTAACATCACAGAAGATTCAAATCCGGTAACCATTAGTAACCATTTTCCCAAAAACAAACTCCAATACTTTCATGATCAAGTGCTCACTAGATAAATCTCAACTTATACCACAAGGCATTTCAATAAATTATGAAATTTTACATACCCCTTTATAATCTTAACCAATCTTTTAATCAATAACTCAACTTCTCAAGATTAAAGTTGCTCAAAATTTTCCCTTTAAAGTTCTTTTCCAAGTCTTATTTTGATTACTAATCATTTCTATATTTCTAATGTCATAGCTAATTTACTTGTCATCAATCACCTACAGCATATCTAACTTGGTATTTCTCAAATTTACTCCAAACATCAGATCTCATGGCCTCATTAGTTTATCAATCTGAAGATCAAATTAAACATTTATCTCTCCTTAAGTGCACTTTAAAATTTAAGAATCATTTATTAAGGCTTTTCTGATATTAACTTCTTTTAGTCCATTTTACATTAGAAAATTAAATCCATAATCATTCATCTTGAATCATGAGCTTTATACCAATCAAGGTAGATTTTACACTTTTAATTATACGAATTCAAATGCACACCTTTACGCATAAGCTATAAACTTTTCCCCACATCTTTATATCTCAAAACTATATATGTTGAAGTTATACCAAAATTGATACATCATTTTCCATTGCCCCTTAGGATATTAAATTCATGTCATACTTCTATATTTGTGTACTTCATAATAACCTAACAATTTCTAGCTCACAATTAAGCTAGGTCATATACCAAGCCTCTCAGGCTACATCAAAACACCAAGTTTTATCATGATATAATAGAATTTGATGAACTCATACCAAAAGTATAAACACTTACTTTTAAGCTAACAGAATTATAATCGACTTGTTCACTGCCAAATCAGTGATAAATTATCTTAATCATTGTCTAGCACTATAACCATTGACAAAATATCATCATCGAATCAAATTATAACTAACTCCGCATGAGCTTTTACACCAATATACAACATATATATCCATACATATATATTTCCAAAAATTTTAACTTCGAATAACCTTAGGCATATCAAGCTCAATAAGTGGTCTGAAAAATCAAAATAACCAACAATCAAGTTTAGAGTCATTTCTTCTCTTAGTTGGTTAGATCATGCTCATCATTTGTGGTGAATACACAAAGTTGATTTCAATATTCCATTCTCATACAAGAGTCAACCACTAATTGGCACTATCTCCAAACACCATGTGTTTTATAGGTCGATTTTCTGAGTCAAAATTTATATTGTAGTATTCCATCTCTAGGTCATGTCTCATTACCAAATCTTTATTTGTATATGAGTACTTGAATTCTCAAATCATCGTCCTTTTTTTTTTGTTTCTAAGTAGATCTCCACAATTCCCGTAATGTATTTCTATTCCCTTACCAAGGGTAGTATCATTTAATCAAACCATGTCACCCTCCTTTTCTAAACATTTGAAGCATAATTCGACCTTTCACTATCCCTATCAGGCATTTTACCTTCATAGTTACTCAAAATAAATTAGAACTTTTGTGGAAGCACATTTCACAATTTATGCTTTAGGTCTACAACTATGTCGAGACCAGAACCTCATCGATTCCACAAAATGGTAGGATAATCATTGCCTCAAACTAGTATTTCCAAGTATACTTATGCTTGTATCATATCTTCATACTTATGTGACATGTCACTCACGAGCCCAGCTTGATTGTATAGCCATTTGCTCTTTGAGCTTTAATGTTTTCTCATTGTGAAAGGCCTTCAAATTTATCTCATCAAGGTATTCACAAGGTGGATACATGTCCATATCTTACAGTTTAAGGCCTAAAGCATTGAACACAACCTCATCATTGATGTTCTATGTTATATCATATAATAAAAAATATAATCTAATAACTATGACAATGAAATTCTAAAGTTCCACCTTTATCTACCAATCATAGCTTCCTTTATGAGCACATACTTTACACTGCTTAATTGTTCACAAGCCACTCATGGCCATCTAATTTCGACCTCTTATAGCAAGTCAAGCTAATATATTCTCTTATGCTTTTCCATACACTTCCAAAACACTTAAATACTTCCTTTAATAGGGTTCCATTGAGAACTTAATCAATCAAAGGCTTATCTTCAAAGCCACTCATAACTTTAATCGTTCATTGTATGCTTGATAACACTTTAGCTCATTGACCCAACTGGACATTATTTTAAAATCTCCCAAGGTGTCTATGTTCTTAGTTCGGATCATACCATCTAACTTAGTATAATTGCATTACTTATCCTTAAGCTCTTTATGCTCAGCATATCAACATTCATATTTCCCCCTCATTCATGTTATTGACTTTGTTAAGGTATATGTGGCTTTTTAACCTTTCACAATACATTCCACATTTATGCCAGGGCATTCTTAGTCTCATGCCAAGCCTATAGTCATGTAACCATAGATCAAGATAAACTCTCCTATGGGATATCTTCTTCCATATGATGCATGGGGATCACAAGATGTACAACTCCAAGTGTATGCCTACATATTGATAACCTCCATATTTTTCATGGTCATAAAAACCACAATTTGCAAAACTAGCTTTTTATCACAAGTTTGCAATTGGAACATTAGTCTTAACATATCTCACTTTGGGCATACTTCACTACCAACATTCATATACCTTTACCACAACATTCAGTGCAAATTAATTAAGCAATGATCTCCAAATTTACTCTTAGGTACACATATATCAAATTGTACACCACTTAGTGTTAAATCTTGACTTTACTCATCAATTCTTAACCAATTACATCCATAAGATAGACAAATCACTAAATTTTTGTATCTTGCTTTTGAAGTCATAAGATCAAAATTTCTTAAGCTTAGGATGCAAAAGCTTCCTCTTAGAGCATATCCGAAAATCCACATGTTTTAAGTCCCTTACCTTTGGAGAAGTCACATTCAAGACAAATCATTTACATCATAGGTTGCATATTGAACCAAATATATTTTTAAATTGACTTTCAAAGCAATTCATATATCGATCTTCATATAGAACTCCATATGGTACTTAGACTAAATTTATCATTTCCATGTCATTTAGTTTCAAACTGCTAAATCCACATCTAGTCCTTTAATCCTTTGGCTCCACACTAAGCATAGCAAAATTCAAGCTCATCCTTGGAGTAGATCATTTACTAGCCTTTTACTTCATGACCATACATCAATTATAATAATCCGTGATTTTCGCCCTTGACCTAATTCATGCAATTATAACCATAAACCACAATAATTCAATTCAAGCCTTGGAATCTCACAATTACTTAATTAGAATCAAAACCAACCCCATTTAAGCTACTATACATATTTTCAACACTTATACGTTTATAAAATATTTCAAAAGCCCACACCATTTCTATAGGGGCATGTCAAGCTCAATTAACATAGTGCACTTACTTCCGTGCACATAAACGTTGGTTTACACTTTCCTCGATATTTAATTTTATAAACCTCAAGCGAGTTATAACATTCACTATTCATTCTAGTCAAAGTACGCCCTTTATTCTATTATCGTATGTGTTCCTTTATATTGACCTCAATAATGATCCATAGTCTCCAAAATTTAAAATTTTGTTTTTAATAACCATGGGTTCAAATCATAATTCTGCCAAATGAATAAATTATTACAGACCTAACAGTCCAGCTCCACCTTCCTCCATCCTTAGTCGGAGGAATATATCATTATGTTGACCTTTCGTTATGAGCATTTGCTTAAAAATCTTTTCAATAATGGTTTGTGTCTCGACTGGCATCTCAAACCCAAGCAGCGATACCATTTATGCCCTTTACATGATGATAGAAAAAGGGTAGGTTACTAGGAATAGGAGTTCATATACCTTCTTGTCTATGACTTGTGCTGCAGTCACAAACCATAGACAAGACTCTACGTTAACTTTGACAACTCCGCTGACTGACACAAGAATCCTTAGGACTCGACTAAACCTAGAGCTCTGATACCAACATTGTCATAGGTCAAATTCTTGGGCCATGACCAGTGCATGGGCCTAATGGACATAGCTCACCAAGCCCAAGCAAGCCTATTATGCAATCTTGCTTAACATCCCATCAACTATTCTCAAGTCACCTTTCATAATTCCAACTTATAATCACTTTAATAATGGGCTATAGCAATCAAGAATTTCATTAATATAAACCCAAAATGATGTTAACATTTCAACTCATGGTGGCATTAACAATTAAAATATACATATTTCGTCTAAGACACGTATGTTAGTATTTTACATCACATGAACGTACTCATAAAACAAATTGACTCTTGACTTCCAGTGGAGTGACCACAGTGAAGATGAGGCTATTGAGATGCCATAGTATCTACCAAGAAAGCGAGCATATGTATGCAACTGAATCTGGGTCCCAACTGCCTCTAAATCTGAAAACATGGATTTTAAAAAACATGAGTATAAAACTCAGTGAGTGAACATAAGAAGGGAAAAAGCAATCACTAGGAAGAATTCGGAAATCATGATGCACTTGTTTCAAAAACAATGCAATTTATTTAATTTCTTACTAAAAACCCCTCTGTTCAAACTTTGATTAATAACCTCATAGTGTTGCAACAACCCATGATCAATCCATGAAGTTAAATGGGTGAAAAATATGTCAAAACCGAATAGGATAACATATAGGATAGAATGTTTCTCGCTGCAGCGATAAATAGTACCAGTTTGCGTGTGTTTCAGTTGTTTTAGAACATCTCCCGCTACAAAAATTCAATTAACCTGATTTTTGAACCATTAGAAAAATAATAAGCAGGGCTACAACTTTTATGTTTACTATTTTTCCCAGTTCGGATGAAAAGGTGGTCAAAATCTTCATCAAAGTGAAGGCACTACATCAAAACCTGAGAGTTTCTCGTTGCAGTGAGATTTATTTTCACTGCATCGAGTTTTCTGCTACCAAAACAGAATGTTTCTCGCTACAGCCAGAAAGGATTCTTGCTGCAGTGAGAAGCAGGGCACCTAAGTGAAAAAAGGGCCTCCTTTGCACAAAAATCCATTTGGTGCTGCAATAAAAATCAATTTGCAAGAAAAATGGGAATTTCTCAAGATTCATCATGCCAAATTTCACATGCATTACAACCATATACCTTTACTCATCAACTTCCTATAACACACATATTTATATATGTATATTTATATATACCCAACATCATCATGCACACGATCCCATCATCATCATGCACACCATCCCACCATCATCAGTTCATGCGCACTCCCTACTCGCACATGGCTAGGTCATCACTAGGTTATGCGCACTCCCTACTCGAACATAGTCGGGTCATCATCGGCTTATGCACACTCCCTACTCTCACATAGCCAAGTCAATATCATTACACAACAATATATTCATACGTATATATATATCAACATAATGTAGCAGTATATGAATCCATATTAGCCACATATTACAACACAAAGATAATTTATCAAGGGCTAGTTCCTAAGGCACCCATTCTTAAGAAAAGTTTGATAAAATCATTTAATGACTTGTGCAAACACATTCACATTCCTAAAAATACTTTGAAATGCAAGTTCACTCACAAGTCTTATTGTTTCTTTTGCTTGACTCTAACCTCAACTAATACTTCAAATGGACATGTGAGGCCTTGTTGGAACCTATACACACACAACATCACAACCAATCCAATTTACATTAATATCACTCCAAAAGCTAGTTTCTAATTCAAATTCTACTAGTCATTCCTAATTGGCTTCCAACTATATCAAATGGCTATTCCTTGCACTACTCTAATCACACTAAAAATGAGTAAACAACTCAACAATAAAATAGCTCATAATCCCAATTACTAGCCATTATCAACAACTTAAAACCAAGCCTAGTTCATCACTCACCATAGGTTTCTTTGTAGTTGAATTCTCTTTCAATAGCTTCCAAACAATTATGGAAAATCTCTTTTTCTCTCTAAACCTCCAACTAGGGAGAAAAAGTATTGAACAAGGACTTTTTGAGGGTTTTAAAGTGAGAGAGTGAAAGAGCACAAGGGTTTTAGTCAAAAGGGCACAAAGGTATGAAAATTAGAGCTAGAGAAAGAAAGTTGTTCAAGTTTCATAGCAAGCTTCCATGGAGGATGGAAGCAATGTGAGATGGAAGAATAAGAAGGAGAAGAAGCTGCTAGAGAATGAAGAAGCTGCTGGAAGAAAAAGATATTTATAGCTTAAGCGTATCCATTCAACTTGAAATTACGAAAATGCCTTTAGCACATTAACTTATTCTGCTTCAATCGTTGGTGCAATCTTTTTACTCTTTTGATACTAAAACAAGTCCATAATGGTCTAGACATGCTCGGGTTTACAAAACTTAAAAATTTTGACCGAAAGTGAAAAATGACCATTTTGCCTCTGTGGTGAAAATTATTGAAACTTCTAGTTTTCTTCGTGTTTTCATCATTACACATTATTTATTCGGTCTTATGCGTATTTAAACCTTAAAATATCATAAAACCTTTTTTTAGGTGCTTTTTAGAGGAAATGACGAAACTACCCCTGGCCCGTGTTATTGCGTCGATGCGTAGTTATGAGCCTATAGGGGTTGATGTCTCACAAGATTGATCCTCAAAGCAACGAAAAGGCATTCTCGCTGTAGCAAAATTTAGGCATAAATCATCAACTGCCCAAGGGTTTCTCACTGTAGTAAGAATGCTTTCTCGCTCAAGCAAAATTCTGGCGAGGGTTTGGAATGCAATCACTCGAGAGTTTCTCGTTGCGGTGAAATTTCTCTCTACAATGAGATGCATTCACACTGTAGTGAAAACTTGGGTTAGTGTAAACCCTTACCACTCTCGAGTTTCTGGTTGTAGCGGAATGCATTCTCGTTGTAGCGAGAAATAGGGCACTTAAGTAAAAAGGATCTTTCTACAATAAAAATCCATTTTTGTATTGCAATAAAATCAATTTGCAAGTAATTAGCAATTTTTCAAGATTCATCATGCAGGATTCAACATACAGTACAATCACATATTATAATCATAAACTTTCTATCACATATACATATATAAACATATAGAAACACGTACACCACCCCGCCTAACTCAACTCATGTGCACTTCCTATAAACACAAGGCAATATCATCATCATGTGTTCTCCCTACTCGCACAATTCAATATCATAATTATCATCATGTGTGCTCCCTACTAACACATTTCAATCTCATCACACAATGATACCATCCAAGGCATAACATATATATATCAACATAACATAGAACACATGGATTCAACACATCACATTACATATTTCACAAAGTAAAATTGTTCCATTAAGGGCTTGTTCCTGTGCATTTTTAAAGAAAGTCAAATAACATGTTTCATTTGTTTCCATCAAACTCATAAACCCTAACCCCAAAACATTTAATGCAAGTTCACTCACCAGTCTTTGTTGATGTTTTGGTGGGCTCTAACTGTCACAGCCCAAATACCGGGCCATGACCGGTGCATGGGCTAAATGGGCATAGACCACTAGGCCCAAGCAAGCCTTTGTATGAGATCCTGTGCCTCATTCCATCCATCTTTAAAACCATGTGTTGTAATTCTCAACGATGAATGTTTCAATAGTATTTTATAGCAACCGAATATTCATATTTGTATTATCTCAAAGTATTGTCATTCATTTTCATCTCATAAGAGCATCATCCTCATCAATCCAACATATACATACTTCAATTGTAACATGACTCCTAGTAGTTTACATTACATTAGTGTACATAGACAAAGACTCTTAACTGTCAGCGGAGTGACTGTGGGTGAAGGTACAGCTACTGAAATGCCATAGTACCTACCAAGAAGGTGAGCATACGTGGACAACTCAATTTAGGTCCTAATTGCCTCTAAATCTGAAAACATGAAGTTTAAAAATGTGAGTATAAAACTCAGAGAATGAACATAAGAAGGGAACAACCAATCGATAAAAGGAATTTGGAAATCATGATGCACTTGTTTCAAAAACAATGCAATTGATTTAATTTCTTATTAAAAACCCCTCATTTCAAAATTTGATCAATAATCTCATAGTGTTGCAAAAACCTATGATCAATCCATGAAGTTAAATGGGTGAAAAATAGGTGAAAATCAAGCATGGCAGCAAGTTTCTCGCTGCAGCGAGAAAGAGTCTTAGTTTGCATATGTTTTAGTTTTTCAAACATATCTACCACTACAGAAGCCCAATTGACCTGATTTTTAGACTATTAGAAAGCTAAGAAGTAGGGATAAAACTTTGATGTTTACCATTTTTCCCATTTCGGAAGGGAAAATGGTCAAAATCTTCATCGAATTGAAAGCACTGCACTATAACCCCGAGAGTTTCTCACGGCAGTGAGAACCAGGCTAGTGTGACCCCTAAAACCAGAGAGTTTCTCACTGTAGCGAAAATGAATCTTGATGCAGCGAGAAACAGAGCATTTTAATTGAAATAGGTCTTGTTACATTAAAAGCCATTTTCTTGTTGAAGTGAAAAGCAATTTGAGAGCAATTAACAATGCCAACTTGCAATACAATCACAAATATTTTCATAACTTTCTATAACACACACATATATATACATATGCATTCATCATCATGTGTTCACTCTCCACTCGCACATTTCAACATCATCATGTGTGCACTCCCTACTCTCACACTCCAACATCATCATGTGTGCACTCTCTACTCGCACACTTCAACATCCTCACACAACATTATTCGTCAATGCACAATGTATATTCATATACATACATACCAACATAATATAGGAGCACATGGATTCATCCTTTTACACATTTCACATTTTCACAACAACAAAGCATTTTATCAGGGGCTTGTTCCCTAGCACACATTTTAAAACAAAGATTGGATAAAAGCATTCAAATGTTTCATCCAAATACATTTACATCTCCCAAAGCAAATTTTGAAATGCAAGTTCACTCACCAGTCTTGTTGATTCTTTTACTTGACTCTAACCTTAACTAATGCTCCAAATGGACATGTGAGGCCTTGTTGGAACCTATACACACACAACATCAAAGCCCAACCCAAATTGGCATTAATATAATTCCAAAAGCTCTTTCCTAATCAAGTTCTACTAGTTATTCTTGACTAGCTTCCAATTGCCATTCAGTGGCTAGTTATTCACACTATTCTAGTACCCCTAAGAGTGAATAAACAACCTCAAATTTAAAACACTCACAAACCCCATTGTTAGCCATTATCAACAACTAAAGAAATTTAACCTTAACTTATACTCACCTTGAGGATCTTTGTAGTTGAATTCTTTCTCAAGAATACTCAAGCTATCATGGAAAATCCCTGTTTCTCTCTCTCTAAACTTCCAACTGGTGAGAGAAAGTATTAAGGAAGGACTTTTGAGGGTTTTAAGGTGGGAGAGTGAAAGAGCAAAAAAAGTTCTATGAAAAGTGCTCAAAAGCATGAAAATTGAAGCTAGAGAGAGAAAGTTATGGAAGCTTTAAGGGAGGCTCCCATGAAGATGAAGAAACGTGATATGGGAAGGGAAGAAGAAATGATTGGAAGCTGTTGGAAATTGCTGGAGCTTTAGATATTTATATCTAAAGTTTATCCAATATTTCATGTAATTACCAAAATGCCCTCCATAAGGTGACTTTGTCTTTTTTTTTCTTTTGGTTCAACTTTTTACTCTTTAGACACTGAAACAAAATCCATAATGGTTTAGAAGTACTCGAGTTCACAAGAACTTAAAAATTTAGACTTGAGATGCAAAATGACCATTTTGCCCCTACCTTGGAAATCATCATTATTTCTATTTCCTTCGGCATCTTATCCTTATTTTCATCATTCATTTGTGCCTTAGGCCTACTTAAGCCTTAATAATGTTTGAAAGCATACGTTTAGTTACATGTCTATAGAGGTCGAGGTTTTCACAGGTTCACTTCTGAATTACCCTTTTTACTCGATAATCAACCTCAATTAACAGCCGATAACCATTATTAGCCACCACCTCAAAGTACGCGGTACTACAGTCTCCCCCACTTAAAATGAATTTGTCCTCGAATTCGAATCAGCTTGGGGTGAATAATCAAAATTCTAAAATTCTTTTACATCACTTCCGTTGGCCATTCTTAACATAAGATATATAATTATGTGTACTACTCTTGTTGGATCAAAACGATACCATTCTTCATCTTATGAAGAGAATTCAAATATGCTATTAATTCTGGTCACATATCAATCAAATCATCCTTAAATCATCAATTATACATCTTTACTTAGCCATCCACAATTCCTCTACCTCGACCTTTTATCAAACCTTCCAACATTCAAGCATTTATTCCACGATTAACTGTGGGTTTAAATCATCAACCAACGTCTACCTCGTTTTACATACTTCCATACAAATTTCATTCAAGCATTTCATAATATGTAAGGATCAAAACAAGCTTTATTTATTTCAGATATATTTAACATCATGGATGATTCAAATCTAGTAACTATTAGTAACCATATTCCCAAAAACAAAACTCCAGTACTTTCATAATCGAGTGCTTACTAGATAAATCTTAACTTATACCAAGAAGCATTTCAATAAGTCATGACATTCGTATACCTCTTATGATCTTAACCAATCCCTTTAATCAATTACTCAACTCCTCAAGCTTAAAGTTGCTCAAAATTTTTCCCTTTAAAGTTCCTTTCCAAGTTTCATTTTGAT
This sequence comes from Theobroma cacao, assembly GCF_000208745.1. Taxonomy (NCBI): domain Eukaryota; kingdom Viridiplantae; phylum Streptophyta; class Magnoliopsida; order Malvales; family Malvaceae; genus Theobroma; species Theobroma cacao. The sequence goes on along the minus strand of NC_030859.1, from coordinate 12,970,005 downwards.
TACTAATCATTTCTATATTTCCAATGTCATAGCTAATTTGCTCGTCATCAATCACCTACAACATATCTAACTTAATATTTCTCAAATTTACTCCATACATCATATCTCATGGCCTCATTAGTTTATCAATCTGAAGATCAAATTAAACATTTATCTTCCCTTAAGTGCACTTTAAAATTTAAGAATCATCTATTAAGACTTTTCTGATATTAACTTTTTTTAGTCCTTTTTCACCTTAGAAAATTAAATCAATAATCATTCATTTTGAATCATGAGCTTCATACCAATCAAGGCAGATTTTACACTTTTAATTATACAAATTCAATTGCACACCTTTACGCATAAGCTATAAACTTTTCCCCACATCTTCATACATCAAAACTATATATATTGAAGCTATACCAAAACGGATACATCATTTTCCATTGCCCTTTAGGATATTAAATTCATGTCATACTTCTCAATTTGTGTACTTCATAATAACCTAACAATTTCTAGCTCACAGCTAAGCTAGTTCATATGCCAAGCCTGTCAAGCTATATCAAAACACCAAGTTTTATCATGATATAATAGAATTTGATGAACTCACACCAAAAGTATAAACACTTACCTTTGAGCTAACAGCATTATAATTCACTTGTTCACTGCCAAAATCAGCGATAAATTATCTTAATCATTGTCTAGCACTATAACCATTGATAGAATATCATCATTGAATCAAATTATAGCTAACTCTGCATGAGCTTTTATACCAATATGCAACATATATATCCATACATATATATTTCCAAAAATTTTAACTTCGGGTAGCCTTAGGCATATGAAGCACAATAAGCCATTTGTAAAACCAAAATAACCAACAATCAAATTTAGAATCAATTCTTCTTAGAGTTGGTTAGATCATGCTCATCATTTGTGGTGAATACACAAAGCTGATCCCAATATTCTAATCTCCTACGAGAATTCACCACTAATTGGCACCATCCCCAAAGCACCATGTGTCTTAAAAATAATTTTTTTAGCCAAAATTCATGTTCGAATATCATGCTTCTAGATCTAGCTCATTACCAAAGTCTTTACTCGTATATAAATACTCGAATCATCATCTATTTTCTAAGTAGATTTCTACAGTTTTTGTAGCGTATTTCTATTCCCTTACCAAGGGTAGTATCATTTAATCAAACCATGTCACCCTCCTTCTCTAAACATTTGAAGCATAATTCAACCTTTGCCTATCCCTATTAGGCACTTTACCTTGATAATTACTCAAAATAAATTGGAACTTGTGGGGGAAGCACATTTCAAAATTTGTGCCTTGCGTCTACAATTATGTCAATACCAAAACCTCATCGGGTCTACAAAATGATAGGATAATCATTGCCTCAAACCAGCATTTCAAATATACTTATGCTTGTATCATATCTTCATACTTATGTGACATATCAGTCACAAGCCCAACTTGACTATCTAGCCATTTGCTCTTTGAGCTTTAATGTTGTCTAACTGTGAAAAATCTTTCGAATTTATCTCATCAGGGTATTCACAAGGTGAATACATGTCCATAACTTACAGTTCAAGGCCTAAAGCATTGAACACAATCTCATCATTGATGTTCTATGCTATATCATAGAATACAAAATATAATCTAATAACTATGATAATAAAATTCTAAAGTTCCACCTTTATCTACCAATCATAGCTCCCTTTATGAGCACATATTTTACACTGCTTGATTGTTCACAAGCCACTCATGGCCATCCAAATTTGACCTCTTATAGCAAGTCAAACTAGTGTACTATTCTTATGTTTTCCAATACACTTCCAAAATGCTTAAACACATCCTTTAATAGAATTCTGTTAAAGACTCAAACAATCAAAGGGTTATCTTCAAAGCCACACATAACTTTAACAATTTAATATATATTCAATAACATTTAGCTCATTAACCCCATTGAACATTATTTTAGGATCTTTCAAGATGTCCTTACTCCTATTTCGGATCGAACTAAACTAACTTAATATAATTGCATTGATTCTCCTTGAGCCTTTTATGCTCATCATAACATCTATGTTTCACCCATCATTCGTCTTAATGACTTTCAGCCTTTCGTAACACACTTCTCATACATGTTAGGGCATTCTCAATCTCATACCAAGCCTATAGTCATGTAATCACCAATTAGGCCAAATCCTTCTATGGAATATCTCCTTTCATACGATGAATGAGAATCACAAGATATACAACTTCGAGTGTATGCGAAAATCCACATGCTCTAAGTTCTTTACCTTTGGAGAAATCACATTCAAGACTAATCGTTTACATCATAGGTTGCATATTGAACCAAACAGATTTTTTTTTAATTCACCTTTAAAGCAATTCATGTATCAATCTCAATATAGAAATCCATATCGCACTTAGACTAAATTCATCATTTCTAAGTCATTTAACTTCAAACTGCTAAATCCACACCTAGTCCTTTAATCCTTTGGCTCCATGCTAAGCATAGCAAAATTCAAGCTCATCCTTAGAGCAGGTTTGTTTACCAACCTCTCACTTGATGACCACAAATCAGTTATAATAGTCACTGACTTTCACCCTTAAGCTAATTCATGTGCTTATAACTATAAACCATAATAGTTCAAATTGAACCTTGGGATCTTGCAATTACTTAATGGAAATCAAAACCAACTCCATTTAAGCTACTATACACATATCTAATACTTATACGCTTACAAAATATTTAGAAAGCCCACACAATTTCTATAGGGGCATGACAAGCTCATTTAACATAGTGCACTTACCTTCGTGCACATAAACATCAGTTTACACCTTCCTCAATACTTAGATCTATACACTCCAGCAAATTACAACCATCACTATTCATTCCAGTCAAAGTGCACCCCTTATTGCCATTATCGTACGTGTTCCTTTATATTAACCACAATAATGATCCAATGTCATCCAATTTCTCCCCATTGATAATTATGGGCTTAAATTATAAGTCCACTAAATGAATAAGTCATTACGGATCTATTAGTCCAACTCTAATTTCCTTCATCTTTACTCGGAGTAATTTGTTATTACATTAACCTTTCATTAGGAGCATTTACTTAAAATCTTTTCAACAACAGCTCGTCTCTCGACTGGCATCTCAAACCCAAACAACGACATCACTTGTAACCTTTACATAATGTTAGCAAAAGGGTAGGTTACTAGGAATAGGAGTTCATATAGCCTCTTGTCTATGAATTGTGCTGTAGTCACAAACCATAAACAAGACTCTACATTAACTCTGACAACTCTGCTGACTGACACAATAATCCTTAAGACTCGACTAAACCTAGGGCTCTGATGCCACCTTTGTCACAGCCCAAATATCGGGCCATGACCGGCTCATAGGCTAAATGGGCATAGCCCACTAGGCCCAACCAAGCCTCTGCATGAGATCTTGTGCCTCATTCCATCCATCTTTAAAACCATGTGTTGTAATTCTCAATGATGAATGTTTCAATAATATTTTATAGTAATTGAATATTCATATTTGTATTATCTCAAAGAGCTGTCATTCATTACCGTCTCATAACGGCATCATCATCATCAATCCAACATATACATACTTCAATTATAACATGACTCCTAGTAGTTTACATTACATTAGTGTACACAGACAAAGACTGTCAACCGTTAGCGAAGTGATCGTGGGTGAAGGTACAGCTACTGTGTCACAACCCAATTTCTCGGACCATGACAGGCGCATGGGCTCAATGAGCATAGCTCACTAAGCCCAAGCAAGCTTATCCATTTACCTTTGCTTAACAAATTTATCATATCATGCATACACACACACCTTTTCCCGGGTGTGAACATAGCCAAAACACAATGGCATTATTGATAATAATATACATGCACTATACCGGTCATGTATTTAGCAATTTACATTACATACACATATTCACATTGTTAAATTGTATTCACAATACGAAAGGACCCATGACTTCTAGCGGAGACATTTACAATAAAAAGGATTACTATCGAATGCCAAACACATACCCAGGAAATGCATTACGGGGACTCCTCGATCTAGGGTCCAACAGTCACCTGATCTAAAAACATGAATTTTTATAAAACGTGAGTACAATACTCAGTGAGTTAACAAGAAGGGAACAAGCATACCATAAGGAATGATTATCGAAATCATGACGCATTCATTTTCTCAATACCATGCAATTGTTTTAGCTCTTTTAAACCCCTCATGTAAACCCCACATGAGTAAATCACTTTACAAAAATCCATGCTCAACTATGGTACCAAAGAAATGGGAAATATAGCAAAAACATACAAGTTAGCAAAATGGACAGAAAGTTTCTCGCTGCAGCGAAACAGAGCAACAAAAGAAAAGTTTCCCTTCACTCAACAAAAAGGCCATCCTACTAAGCCAACAAAATCAACATAAAACTCATGAAAATTCCCAAAGTGCAATGTATCAAATTTCACATATATGTCAACCATATATCACATTCATGAGCTTTCAATTCATAAGTCTACATATGAATAATTGGATAGACAAACTTCAATATCATCATAATCACACCCGGCTCACGTATATCCCCCCACATCATGCACATAGCCGGCACCATCGTGTGCATCCCCCTACATCGTGCACAATCAGTGCCATCATGTATATCCCCCCAGATCGTGCACACGGGCACTATCGTCATCCATCTCTCACGCCACCATCATCACCGGCATGTGCATCCCCCCACATCGTGCACACACACGGTTACAGTCATTATACACAATATCATTCATCATGCACAACACACATATATATATATCATCATATTGCAATAATGCATGAATCCATAGCAATCACATATCACAACATCAAACCATTTAACAAAAGCTTGTTCCCAAGGTACATTTTCTAAGACAAGTTGGATAGAATCTTT
>NC_030859.1:12960824-12963875 GCF_000208745.1 Theobroma cacao | reverse complement strand
TTTTATAAAAATTCCGTTTAGTCCTCTAGTGGTAAAATTACCATTTTACCCTTGTGCTCCAAAAATACCGGAAATCACAATTTTTCACTACTAAACATCATTTTATACTCCAATAATCATAATTATATTTCATATAATTATTCTTGGTCAAATGTGATCAAATCTTGGCTAAAAATCTCCATTTTATCATCAAATGGTAAAATGACAGTTTTGTTCCTCATCGGTCAATTTTCTTGATGGACTCCAAACTGGACCTTGAAATCTGAATCACTATTCTAAGCCATTCTGTGGGTTTCAAAATTTTCAAATTCCTCTTAGAATTTCTATTTGAACTAGTTCAAGACTCAATTTAACTTAGTTGTACCACTCGGTACAATGCTGTCTTTTAATCGAGCTTGACAGGGTCTCACATTCTCCCCCATTAACAAAAATTCGGTCCCCGAATTTAAATTCAATGTAGAGTGGCTTACCTTTACATATCGAAGAGGTGTGTATGCTTTGTCCGCATCTCATGCTCAGCTTCCCACGCCACCTCCTTTAATTCCTGATACCAATATTGTCACTAGGGGTGGCTCCACCTTTCAGGGCAGCCCTTTCTCCCTTCCGCGACGAGCAACAAAGGGTACCTATCAGAGCACTTGGCAAGCAGTATCACTCAGCGTCATTGCCAAGCTCCTGAATGTACCACATAGCCTGCGATATGCACCTTCTCCAATATATCTCTCCTCAATTCATCATTATTCGGCACATAAAGTCTATTTCCATACCTCAACATTTCATTTGTGCCTTTGGTAAACATCTTTTCTTTCTTTCCATAAGGATCCTCCAACTGATCCTTAAGCTCCTTAAGGTGTCTAACACCTCTAAATTAACTAAGGTATTTTTATCCTTGATTCAAACTACGCAGGATTTATTTTCTTATTCAATCACAAATACCTTCTTTAAAAGAGTAGGTACCACCAAGTATTCTTCTCTCTTAACCAGATTCTTACTTAATCGATGTGCAAAACATGTAGAAATAAGCAGATAGGTTAAACCAAGCTCAAGCAACACTCAACCATTCATATCACAGATAGGAAAAATACCTGAGACCGCTACATTTGAGGTTTGGGCCTCTTGGGGAGTTAAAGCATACACCCTCACTTGGGCCGGTCCCAATAAGCTCTGACGTCCAGACCTAGATGGTCTACCCCGAGAGGAAGCACAAGCGCCTCTATCTCTTATCTCATTAACCTCTTGGCCAATTGAAACAGTTGCCGAAGGAGCAGACAAAGTTGGCTGATTAGGACTGCGAACAGAACCTTGCGATTGTTGGGCCATTGGACAGTTCCTCACCCTATGTCCAAGCTGGCCACAACCAAAACAAGTTTTCATGGGAAAATAGCATCGTCCTTTGTGTCGTCTTCCACAATTATCACAGGGAGGAATAGCCTGACTAATTTGCCTTGAGTCTTGTTGTTGCCTCCTTCCACTAAAAGCTTCCTACTCTAACTCAACACTGGTACTCATCACGTTACTCCCTTGTTGGGGTAACCTTAATTCCCCATGTGGGCCTTGACGGCTAGAAATGAAATCCCACTGCTAAAGTTTATGTGACCCTGATAACCCTCGGGAGGTTGGCGGTCTGTCTGCCTTGGGAACTAGGAGACTCTCGCTCCACATGGCTCCCGTTTACTATTTTCTGTATGTTCTCCATACGGGCTGCCATCATTTTTACAACCCGATTGACTCCCTGCAGACCCGTCGCCAAGTCTTCAATAGTAATGCCTCTCGCCGGTGGCCTAACAATCTCACCTAAGGGCTGTCCCTCATCTTTCCTATTCACAGGCCTACTCGCTCTCGCCGGCCTAGCGACCCTGCCACGTCTACCTTGCCCCCTACGGATGGATGCCCGTGGCCTATTAGTCATCTCAATAGGGGCATCTTGCTCCCCCACTTGTCTTAAGGTGGCTCGTGTCTTAGGTGACATTCTTACCTAGAAAAGAGCAAACACCTATCATTAACCACAGTTAAAGAGATAAGGTGGTTTCTAAGATTCAGAATTTATACGGTTCCTCGATTATGAAATGTGCTGCGGCTCACAGTTCATAATTAAAAATCCCACATAAAAACCCGACTCTCCGCTGGACCTGACCATAACACCCTAGGACCTAAACAACCTAGGGCTCTAATACCAAGTTAGTTACGACCCGATTTCCTGGGCCATGACCGGCGCATGAGCTCAATGAGCATAGCTCACTAAGCCCAAGCAAGCCTATCCATTTACCTTTGCTTAACAAATTTATCATATCATGCATACACACACACCTTTTCCCGAGTGTGAACATAGCCAAAACACAATGGCATTATTGATAATAATATACATGCACTCTACCAGTAATGTATTTAGCAATTTACATTGCATACACATATTCACATTGTTAGATTGTATTCACAATACAAAAGGACCCATGACTTCCAGCGGACACATTTATAATAAAAAGGATTACTATCGAATGCTAGACACATACCCAAGAGATGCACTACGAGGACTCCTCGATCTAGGGTCCAATAGCCACCTGATTTGAAAACATGAATTTTTATAAAACGTGAGTACAATACTCAGTGAGTGAACAAAAAGGGAACAAACATACCATAAGGAATGTTTATCGAAATCATGATGCATTCATTTTCTCAATACCATGCAATTGTTTTAGCTCCTTTAAACCCCTCATGTAAACCCCACATGAGTAAATCACTTTACAAAAATCCATGCTCAACTATGATACCAAAGAAATGGGAATTAGGGCAACAACCCACAAGTTAGCAAAATGGACAAGAAGTTTCTCGCTGCAGCGAAACAGAGTAACAAGAGAAAAGTTTCCCTTCACTCAACAAAAAAGCCATCCTACTAAACCAACAAAATCAACATAAAACTCATGAAAATTCCCAAAGTGCAATGTATCAAATTTCACATATATGTCAACCATATATCACATTCATGAGCTTTCATTTCATAAGTCTAGATATGCATAATTTGATAGACAAACATCAATATCATCATAATCACAC
>NC_030859.1:12947413-12960677 GCF_000208745.1 Theobroma cacao | reverse complement strand
ACTACTTACTACTACTACTGCACAACACACACACACACACACACACATATATATATATATATATATATATCATCATATTGCAATAATTCATGAATCCATAGCAATCACATATCACAACATCAAACCATTTAACAAAAGCTTGTTCCCAAGGTACATTTTCTAAGACGAGTTGGATAGAATCTTTCATATTCCCCAAAACAAGTTTGAAATGCAAGTCCACTCACTAGTATCAAAAATCTGGATTTCGAGTGCACTCGAACTAATAGTCCTCAAGCGCAATTCTTTTACCTTTTCCGAACGTCTCACTACCTTGACGAATAACAAAGTCAAGGAATTTCCTATATTGTCCTTAAATTGATATAAACTAAGTTAAATTACTAATGGTTGATATGTCAATGCAAAAATACGTCCGATTACCGCTTAATCGCGATATCGATTAAATTCGATCGATCACCGATTAATTGGCGATTGTGTCCAAATCACCTCCAAATTAATCCATTTCTCCTCTAATACCTTAATTTACCATATACCATTTAAATAAAGCCAAATTCAACATTAGAACCCTCACAGTTCCTTATAGAAAAATTCGGTCATTTGGTGCACTAGCGTCGAAATTTTTTCTACATAACCGTTTCACCTTAATTCATCATTTTTTCAAGCCATTTTCCTTGAAATAAAACAATCCCCCATTGATATTCAGCCCTCATGGTTCAACCAACAAGGAACCTTAAAGAAATTGAATATTTCTTTTGTGTTTTTGTTCATAACCATGCTTAACTATCCCTAAACACTAACATAGTCTAAAATCAAATTTTTCCAACAACAATTCCTTTTCCATACCCATTTTTCAGAATTGAATTCATCATGATAACTCAATATTCAACCATGTAAATCAAGAACAAAAGCATGGGTAAGCTAGGTATCAAGGAGAATTAAAGAAATTCTAACTTACCTAGCTTGTTTCCTTGATTTCTTCACTTTTTCTTCGAATTTCCACCTAGGTTTTCTTGTTTTTCCCTTTGTTCTTCCTTTGTTCTTGTTGTTGGTTGCCTAGGCCAAATATGGTGAGAGAATTGGGGATTTAATGGGCTGATTTCTATCGAAAATAATAAAATAATCAAGCATGCCACGTGTCACATGCTTATTGGCCTAATTTTAACTTTTTGACTTTTTCTTCTTAATTTTCCACCACAAATATTCTGGTATTTATCCAATCCTACCAGAATTAAAATCCCTTAGGCTTGACAAGTGCTAGGGAGAAAAATTTTACCGATTTACCCCCGGGCAACAAAATTACGATTTTACCCTTATACTCCAAATCGTACCAGAATAAGATTATTTCTACCTTTCAGCCTCAAATAACACTAATATTGATCAATATTAACCAAATGGGGCAAAAATCATTTTATAAAAATTTTCGTTTAGTCGTCTAGTGGTAAAATTACTATTTTGCTCTTGTACTCCAAAAAATACCAGGAATCACAATTTTTCACTACTAAACATCATTTTATACTCCAATAATCATAATTATATTTTATATAATTATTCTTGGTCAAATGTGATCAAATCGTGGCTAAAAATCTCCATTTTATAATCAAATGGTAAAATAACCGTTTTGTCCCTAATCAGTCAATTTTCCTAATGGACTTCAAACTGGACCTTAAACTCCGAATCACTATTCTAAGCCATTCTGTGTGTTTCAAAATTTTCAAATTCCTCTTAGAATTTCTATTTGAACTAGTTCAAGGCTCGATTTAATTTTGTTGTACCACTCGGTACAATACTGTCTTTTAATCTAGCTTGACAGGGTCTCACATACTGAGATGCAATAGTACTTACCAAGAAGGCGAGCATATGTGGACAACTCAATCTAGGTCCTAACTACCTCCAAATCTGAAAATATGAAGTTTAAAAACGTGAGTATAAAATTCAGTGAGTGAACATAAGAAGGGAACAAGCAATCAATAGAAGGAATTTGGAAATCATGATGCACTTATTTCAAAAATAATGCAATTGATTCAATTTCTTACTAAAAACCCCTTCTTTCAAACTTTGATCAATAACCTCATAGTGTTACAAAAACCCATGATCAATCCATGAAGTTAAATGGGTGAAAAATAGGTCAAAATCAAGCAAGGTAGTAAGCATGGTAGCAAGTTTGTCGCTGCAATGAGAAATAGTCTCACTTTGCAAATGTTTCAGTTTTTTAATCATATCTCTCACTAAAGAAGTCCAATTGACATAATTGTTAGATCATTAGAAAGCTAAGAGGCAGGGCTACAACTTTTATGTTCACAATGTTTCCAATTTCGGATGGGAAACTAGTCACAATCTTTGTTGAAGTGAAAGCACTGCACCAAAACCCCAGAGTTTCTCGCTGCAACGAGATTTATTCTCACTACAGTGATAACCAGGCTAGTGTGACCCTCAAAACCCAAGAGTTTCTTGCTACAGTGAGAAACAGAGCATTTTAATTGAAATGGGTCTTGTAAATCAAAAGCCATTTTCTTGTTCAGATGAAAAGCAATTTAAGAGCAATTAACAATGCCATCTTGAAACACAATCACAAATATTTTCATAACTTTCTATAACACAAACATATATATACATATGCATTCATCATCATGTGTGCACTCCCTACTCGCACATTTCAACATCATCATGTGTGCACTCCCTACTCGCACACTCTAACATCATCATGTGTGCACTCCCTACTCGCACACTTTAGCATCCTCACACAACATTATTCATTAATGCACAATGTATATTCATATACATATATACCAACATAATATAGGAGCACGTGGATTCATCCTTTTACACATTTCACATTTTCACAACATCAAAGCATTTTATCAAGGCTTGTTCCCCGACACACATTTTTAGACAAAGGTTGGATAAAATCATTCAAATGTTTCATCCAAATACATTTACATCTCTTAAAGCAAATTTTGAAATGCAAGTTCACTCACCGTTCTCGTTGATTCTTTTGCCTGAGTATAACCTCAACTAATGCTCCAAATGGACATGTGAGGCCTTGTTGGAACCTATACACACACAACATCACAATCCAACCCAAATTGGCATTAATATAATTTCAAAAGCTCTTTCCTAATCAAGTTCTACTAGTTATTCCTAACTAGCTTCCAATTGCCATTAAGTCGCTAGTTGTTCACACTACTCTTGTCACCTTAAGAGTGAATAAACCACCTCAATGATAAAACACTCACAAACCCCATTGTTAGCCATTATCAATAACTAAAAAAACTTAACCTTAACTTCTACTCACCTTGATGGTCTTTGTAGTTGAATTCTTTCTCAAGAATACTCAAGCTATCATGGAAAATCCTTTTTTCTCTCTCTCTAAACTTCCAACTAGTGAGAGAAAGTATTGAGGAAAGACTTTTAAGGGTTTTAAGGTAGGAGAGTGAAAGAGCACAAAAGGTTCTATGAAAAGTGCTCAAAAAGCATGAAAATTGAAGCTAGAGAGAGAAAGTTATGAAATTACCAAAATGGCTGGAAGCTGCTGGAAATTGCTGAAGCTTTAGATATTTATATCTAAAGTTTATCACATTTTTCATGTAATTACCAAAATGCCCTCTATAAGGTGACTTTGTCTTCTTCTTTCCTTTGGTTTAACTTTTTACTCTTTAGACACTGAGACAAAGTTCATAATGGTCTATAAGTACTCGAGTTCACAAAAACTTACAAATTTAGACTTGAGATTCAAAATCACCATTTTACCCCTACCTTGGAAATCATTTTTATTTCTATTTCCTTCGTCATCTTATCCTTACTTTCATCATTCATTTGTGCCTTAGGCCTACTTAAGCCTTAATAATGTTTGAAAGCATACTTCTAGGGGCTCACTAAAGAAAATGATGAAATTACCCTTAGTTCATTTTATCGCGTCTACTTCTAGTTACATGTCTATAGAGGTTGAGGTTTCACAGGTTCACTTCTGAATTACCACTTTTGCTCGGTACTCAACCTCAATTAGCAGCTGGTAAGCATTATTAGCCACCACCTCAAAGTACGAGGTACTACACTAACTTCGACTAATGTTCCGAATGGAGGTGTGGGGTTTCGTTGGAACCTATCACAGACAACAACATCGCCATCAACCCAACTTGGCATTAATACCATTCCAAAAGCTGTTTCCTAAATCAAGTTCTATAGTCATTCCTAACTAGCTCCCAACTACTATTAAATGGCTATTATTTAGACTACTCTAGTCACACTAAAAATGAATAAACAACCTCAACAATAAAACACTTACAAATCTAATTACTAAACGTTATCAACAACTAAAGAGATTAACCCTAGCTCATACTCACCTTGATGGTCTTTGTAGTTGAATTCTCTTTCAAAATTCTTCAAGTTAATAAAAGAAATCACTCTCTCTCTCTCTCTCTACACGTCCAGCAAGTGAGTGAATGTACTAAAGAGAGACTTTTGAAGGTTGTTGATGCAATGACCTCTCCCCGGTCGCTGCCGGCGTCCAAGACTTTCAAAAAAGACCAGCCAAGTCTCGAACAAGCCTGTTTAGAATCTACTCGTTAATCCACTACATTCAATCACCATATAATATTGATACTTTCATATACTAAATTGAACCATAAATATAAAAATCAATACAAACTTTTTCCTTTTATTCGCAAGTATATGCATTAAAATCTATAATCTCCAAATTAATGCTTACATAAAAATTTAGAATTCGTTTATAACTTAATAAATAAAATGCTACGACTTGACCTCTAACAGCAGAGCGACTCGGAATAAATTGCTAGGAGATGCCTTTACCTATTCATGGTGGACCGAATGCATCACTGACTACACGCTCGGTTGATCCCTATCTACAAAAGGAGAAATAAAGGGGTGTGAGTCTCATAGACTCAGTGATAATCATCGACCCAGCAAGTAGGGCGTAGATGGGAAACAAGCAAATGGCAGATCAATTGAATATAAAAATGCAAGATTATAAAAGCAACTCGTTTCAAACGAAGGTCTGTGCCTTATATAGAAATCGAGAATTTCTTATAAAGTATAAATAATCGAGGTAATAAAATTTTTCGCATCAAAATATATTAATAATCATTTTTGAATCAAATCAATAAAATTTAGCGAACTCCTGCGAAACCAAATAATATTTAAAATCATGCACAAATCATAACTCACCCCATATGCAAGGAATTACAGATTCATTTCACAGATAAACAAATAGGAGAGTTGCGAAAAATCGTTTAATTCCATTTTCACCATGCAGAGAAATATAATTCATAATATTAAAACTTATTTCAACTCATATAAAACCATTACATTTTTGTCAAAAATAAACAACATGGCTTATGACTTTCTTAAAAACTTGGCTTGTGTGAAAATCATTCTCATACTCGCTTGTCAAGGATACCTTGGCTTGGGGCTATCCTAGCCGAGTCCGCCAAGGTTGTTAAAAAGTCATGTATGCATAAATCATGTTTATATTTTGAAAACATAGTCGTTCCTTGACGTTGGCTGAGTTCACCCTCACGTGGTGGTTTGGCATGAAGTGAACTCTAAAGTTGTACCTCGAGAGTTACCCTACACACCTTTCTAACCGAGGTAAGAATATAACGGGGTTATCGTGTCCTTCTAATAGGCTGGTCCACGGAACCCACCCACTGTAGCAAGTTAAACGCACCATATAATAAAATTTGTAATAGCATGACATGACAATTATTTTATTTTACAGCCTCTCAAGGCAAATCAACAATTCATACATTTTCAGCACATTTACCAATCCAGCCAATCATGCCCACAATATCATAAGCCATTCATTCAAAATACAATTTATAACACAACAAGTAGCAGTCTCCAATTACTCTTGAATTTCTTCGTTAAAATGAAATCACCTTTTAAAAGAATTCAAATTTGATCTTCAAAGGGATATTTTAAATCTTTCTCAAAATATCGGTCCCCACATCACGTTAAAACTCTCTTTTCGTAAAATGTTCATTGTAAATATTTGCATGATATTTTGCATCAAGATAGCATGGTGAATATGTAATAAATTTCATGAATGCACACCACACAAACAATAAGGCACAATGTCCTTTGATGTAAGTCTTTTCGAAAAGCTTGTTTCTCGATTTAAAACACTTTACGTATAATATATATATATATTCCAAATGATTTCAAAAAATAACTTACACCCACAATTCCTTAAAATTCTATCAACGCATGCTTTCCATAAATTTTGCACTTCATGTAAAATATACGTACATGTATATATATACAGAATTTTTAAAATTGACACCCCCTACTCACCTCATAATAGTGGGATATTACTTCACTATTGATTCGTAAGCGTATATAATTATTCCTATTTGTCGGTCACATACTTCGTTCGGCAAGCCTCCACGACAAACTTTCCTAGCAACAATTTAAACTCAGTATATTTAATCACACATTTTTATGGGTAGCAGCTTAATTAAAAATTCCTTAAACAACTTGCATATTTTTCATCCAAAATATGTACAATATTAAAGTACCCATAAACTTTAAAATATAACATTAACTTACCATTGGGCCTTTTTCATATCTTTATGCCCTTTGGGCCCCCCACCCCTTCATGGGCTTTTCCAATTTTTCCTATTTGGGCTAAGCCCATTTATCTCCTATTGGGCCATGCCTATTTTTATTTTCTATTTCTTTTCTTTTCTTTTTCTTTCTTTCTCTCTCTTCCACGTTTCTTTTATTTTCTTCTTTTTCATTCCAGCTCGTCACTCCCTTCACCATCATGGCTTCCTTTCTTCACCACCGTGGCTTCCTCTCTTCCTTTCCTTTCAAAATCAATCACCAAAAGCCTCATTTTCTCAGCCTTTTTGCTGCCATTTTCTGCTCTAAAATCAACAGATTTTCAGCTCAAATTTCTAGTAATAAAACTTCTCAATTTTGGCAGCACAAAGCTGTCCAATTTTCCTGCACAAACTACTAGCAAATAGCTCTAATTTTTTTGCACAAACTCGCAGCAAACAGCTCAAATTTTCAACAGCCAAAGTTGTCCTTCAATGACAGCAAAAACCTACAAAATTTTCTAGCAACAGAGCCTCAAAATTCAGCAGCAAAAACCTTGAATTTTTAGCACCAAAATCCCTCTAAAAAGCTCCGAATTTTCTGTCTCAAAGTGCAACAAAAATCCGCTTCTTACCTCATAAATTTTCAACTTTCTTTTTCCTCCAAAAATTGTAGCAAAAGCTCTCTTTTTCCTTCCTTAAAGTGCAGCAAAACCGTTCTCTTTTCTTTTCCTTTCCCACGGTTCTTTCTTTCCTTTATTTCTCTTCTCCCACTCTCAACTGACTTCCTCTCCTTTTTCTTTTTTATCTCTTTTTCATTTCTTTCATCTCACATGGCCGCCCCCACCATCATTTCTACATTCTTCTTTTTTGTTTTCTTTGTTTTTTTTTTTGTGTCTTTCTTCCTTGCTTTTGCTTTTATTTTTGTCTTGCTTGTTTTTACTCACATGGGATTGCAATTGAAAGTAAAAAAAACTTGTGCACCTTTTCCATCCGCCACGCACTTTTCTTTCTTTCATTTTTGTCCTCATTCCATTCTTGACTCATGTGGCCACTCATGTAATTTAAAAATATTATTTGACTTTTCAACATTTTTTCTTCATTATTTTATCATCTATTTTATTTTCAAAATTTTTTTTTTCTTCAAAATAATAAAATTTACATATTATGCCTTAACTTCATTTTATTTAACACGCCTCCCTCAAATTTCATATTTTAAAATTAATTCTTCCGACACATATAAAAATTCTAATTTTCTTCTATCTTCCTTTTCTTACACGTGTATAATCAAAATATCGAGATCGCATTTCAACGCGGTGTCACCATAATATTTAAATATTTACTTACCCGCGTTAGCTCCATTTAATAAAATCACGCTAACACAATTATCGTTGTTTTCCTTTAAAATTCTTCTTTACTTCTTCTCCCCCACTTAAATTAGTCATATTCCATTTTTCAAGACTAATTTCAACAACATATAAAATATTAATAATTTAATATTATTTTATTAAATAAAATATTAATAATTTAATATTATTTTATTGAATAAAATATTATTTTATTTCAAAATTTTTCACTTGCCTTCTTTGATCCCGAAACACATCATTATATCTTGGTTTACTTCCGAATCATCCTTTAGCTTACTAATTCCTCTCCAACAAAAATATTATTATTTAATTATTATTTCTGCATGCGCGAAGCATTTTATTCTTGAACGCTTCTTTCATCCTTTGTCACTCTTTAGCACGCTAATTCACATCAAACAATCATTTGTTTGATCAACAAGGTCTTATTTGTGTCAAACGAGGGTGCGGGGTATTACAGTTGAGGTGTAAAAGTGGAAGAGCATGAAAAACCCTATGAAAGGGTGTAGAAAAACATAAGAAATGAAGCTAATTTGGGAAAGTTATAAAGGTTTCAAGGGGGACTTCCATGGAAGGTGCAAAGAAACATGGAATGGAGAGAAGGATGGGAGGAAGAAGAAGAAGAGAAGCTACTGGAAAACTGAAGAAAGGCTACTAGAGATTAGATATTTATAGTTAAAGTTTATCCAATTTTCGTGCAATTTACAATAATGCCCTTAACAAGGCCACTTGTCTTCCTCCGTTGCTTTATATAATCTTTTTACTCCTTTGACACTGAGACAAAGTCCATAATAGTCTAAAAGTACAGGAATTCATGAAAACTTAAAAATTTAGGCTCAAGGTTCAAAATGACCATTTACCCCTACTATGGAATTTATTAGTATTTCTATTTTCTTCATTTACTTTACCATCATTCATCTATTCTTTAGGCCTACTTAGACCTTAATAACATTAGAAAGCTATTTTCAGGAGCTCACCATAAGAAATGATGAAATTACCCCTGGTTCGTGTTAATGCGTCTATTCTAGTAATGGGTCTATAGAGGTCGAGGTCTCACAAAACTGTTCTCAGAGATTCGAGATATGAACTCGATATATTTGATGAGTTGTATCGATAATAAAATGATAAGATATTCCGTCAGAAGTGGAGTTATATTGATATAAAAAATTTTGGAGAAACAGTCGAAGAAATGATGTCAAGGAAATGTCATTTATAGCGTGGTTAAGCCATACAAGATGGACTAATATGATTAAGAAGATTTAAGTTGCATAAATCCAAGATAAACATGAAGTATGAGGGAATGGTTGAAATATTAAACTCCCCATAATGTTGGAAATACGTATAGGAATGAATAAGGTGTGTTTATGATGTCATAAGTTATGTAATAGTGTATGGGGATAAGGTGAATGAATGACAAGAGGTTTAACAAAAATCAAAATAAAGATATGATTAAGGTTAGTACTGGAATTAAAGGCATATTTGGTGTCTTAATATAAGAGAAAGAACAATAGTGAAAAGTACCGTGGTTCTAACTCAAGATGACAATAGAGATAAGTTACGTACCTTGGCCTTGTAAAGTGTTTTAGTCGAACGGAAGGTAACAAACTGCACAAATCAAAATTTCCTACGAAGAAGGAAATGAAATGCGATCATTAAGTGAGTTAACAACCAGACATTGAGGAGAATTTGAGAACGAATTCTATTTAAGTGGGGGAGACTGTAATACCCCGCCCTTTGATAAGGTAGCTAATAAAGCTTATCGGATGCCAATTGAGGTTAATTAGAGTGTTTAAAAGTGATGAAAGGCAAAAGGAATAGTTTGGAGAAAATATTTTGCACGTGAAGAAATAATAACAAAATAATAATATTTTTATTGAGGAAGAATTAGTGAGATAAAAAGTGATTCGGGGTATAATAAGACATTTTGGGTGCTAAGGAGACAAGTGAAAATTTTTGCACAAAAAAATATTATATTAATAAAATATTATTAAAATATTAATATTTTATTCAATGTCAAAATTTTTCATGAAGAAGGATTATATGGTCAATCTAAGTGGGGGAGAAAAAGAACAAGGAAATTTAAGAGACAAATGACGTTAATGGGGCCTACATGTCTTTATTAAATAAAGTTAATGCGGGTAAGTAAATATTTTAAATATTATAGGGACACTGTGTTAGAGTACAAACTTTATATTTCGGTTGTACATGTGTAAAAGAAGATAATAGAAGGAAATTAGAATTTAAAAGATTGTGGGAGGATACAATTAAAAAGGGTGAAAACCTTGCAGGGTAAAATGATAATTTTGTCATTAATTTGGTCAAAGCTTTCAAAGAAAGCTTTGACTCTTTTCTTCCTTATCCATGACCGGTTCTTATCTTCACTAATAGATATTTTCTTCTTCTCCTTCATGCTCACACGCCATTTTCATGCTCCCATGCTATTTTCACCTTACCACCTTGCATTTGAAAAGAAAAATAGAGAGAATTGGCTAAGAAAAGAAAGGAGAGAGAAGTGGGAGGCTTAGGTAGTAAGTGATTCAAGAGTAATTGAAGAAATATCAAGTGGGTCTATGTGAGATCTTGACCCCTATTGACTTGTAACTGGCAGTAAACGCGATAACACAAACTAAGGGCAATTTCGTCATTTCTCTTGGTAAGCCCTGAAAGTAGTTTTCTAATGTTATTAAGGTCTAAGTAGGCCTAAGGAATGAATGAATGATGGTAAGATAATGAAGAAGATAGAAATATCGATAATTCTCATGATAAGGGTAAAAATAGTCATTTTGCATCTCGAGTCCAAATTTTTAAATTTTTACGAACCCGAGTATTTCTAGACCCTTATGGACCTTGTCTCAATGTCAAAGAAGTAAAAAGATTGTTTAAAGCAATGGAAAAACAAAATGTCCTTGTTAAGGGTATTTTGGTAATTTCGTGAGAAAACAGATAAATATAAGGCATAAATATCTAAGTTTCTAGGAAGTTCTTCAAATTTCTAGCTCTTCTTCTTCTTTTTCTTCCTTTCTCATGTTTTGTCACCTTCCATGGAAGCTTGCTTTGAAACTTCCATAGATTTTCTCGAGTTAACCCTGATTTTCATGTTTTTGTGCACCTTTTCACAAAGTTCTTTGTGCTCTTTTACTTTTTCACCATAAAACCCTCAAAAGCCTTTCCCTAATACTTTCTCTCACTAGTTGGACATTCTAGAGAGAGAAAAGGAGATTTTTCACAAGAAATTGAAAGCTTTTGAAAGGGAACTCAACTACAAAGCTACAAAGGTAAGTAATGAAATTGAGTTGATTTTTTTAAGTTGTTGAGAATGGCTAGTGGCTAGATTTGTGAGTGTTTTATAGTTGAGGTGGTTTATTCATTTTAGTGTGACCAGAATAGTGAAAATAGATAGTTACTTAATGCTAGTCGGAAGCTAGCTAGAGATGACTAGTGGAACCTGATTTAAAAAATAGCTTTGGAATGATATTAATGCCAAGTTGAGTTGATTGTGATGTTGTTGTGTATGATAAGTTCCAACGAAACCCCACACCTCCATTCGGAACATTAATTGAAGTTAGAGCCCACCGAAACATCAATAAAGACTAGTGAGTGAACTTGCATTTCAAAATATTTTAGGGAAATGTTTACGTGTTTCAATGAATCATTTGGGAATTTTATCGATTTTTGCTTTAAAGTTTCCTAAGAACAAACCTTTGATAAAATTTTTGATGTTGTGAAATGTGAAATATGTAAAAGGATGAATCCATATGTTTTTCTATGATGTTGATATATATATATATGTATATTATGTCATAAATGGTACCATTTTGTGACAAATGCAACCTTGCATGTGCGGGGTGAGTGTGCACTTGCCAGTGATGACGGTTGTGAGGGAGATGGATGGTGATACTGTCCGTCTATGTGCATGATGTGGTAGGATGCACATGAGCTGGCTAAGATGGGATGTCCGGCTATGTGAACAATGTGGTGGGATGCACATGAGCTGGGTGAGATGGGACATCCGGCTAGGTGCACGATGTGGTGGGATGCACATGAGTTGGGTGAGATGGGATGTT
Source organism: Theobroma cacao (assembly GCF_000208745.1). Classification (NCBI taxonomy): domain Eukaryota; kingdom Viridiplantae; phylum Streptophyta; class Magnoliopsida; order Malvales; family Malvaceae; genus Theobroma; species Theobroma cacao. The sequence goes on along the minus strand of NC_030859.1, from coordinate 12,948,695 downwards.
TGCTAGAAATTTCCTCTCTTTCAAATTTCATGCTAAATATGGTTCCTCCATCATTAAAGGATTTAATAACCAGGGGTTTAATGGAGGGATTTTAATAAGAACTTGAACTAAGTTGCATTATTTTCAAATAAGTGCATCATGATTATGAACTTTCCTTATTGTTGCTTGTTCCCTTCTTATGTTCACTCACTGAGTTTGTACTCACTATTTTCAACTTCATGTTTTCAGATTAAGAGGTAGTTGGAACCTAGGTTGAGTTGTTCATGTAGTTTCGTCTTCTTGGTAGGTATGTTGGCATTCAGTAGCCGTCTCTTCACCTTGGTTACTCCGCTGGAAGCCCACAGTCATTTTTGTTTGTAAATACGTACAAGTGATGTAAAATACTAAGATGCATGCCTTAGACCATATATGTATATTTAATTTGGTAAGCCACCATGAGTTGCAATGGTTAATATTATTATGAGTTAATATAAATGCAGTTTTGATTGCTATAGCTTATTAGTAAAGTACTTGAAGGGTGGCATTGTGAGTTGTAGCTTTCAGAATAATTGATGGGATGACAAGCAGGATTATGTAAATAGGCTTGCTTGGGCTTAGTGGACTACGTCCATTAAGTCCATGCGTTGGTCATGGCTCAAAAATCGAGTCGTGACACATGTGCCTGTCATAGCCTGGAATTTGGGCTATGACGGGAAGTCTAGAGTCTTTTCATTGAACATACGGACCTGATGCAAATTGTCAAGACATATATATCTTCAACAATAGATGTTTATGTTGATTAATGTTGCCAATACGAGATGGCACAGATGACATTATTTTGAATCACACAAATGTGAATATATGGTTTCGATAGAAAAGTATTGAAATACTCATTGATAAGAATTACGAAATACGGTTGTAAGAACAAATGATGAAATCTTTGAATGGAGCCACATAGATAGGCTTTCTTGGGTTTAGTGGGCTATGTCCATTGAGTCTAGGCGCGGGTCATGGCTCGAGATTTGAGGTCATGACAGACTTGGTATCAGAGTCCTAGGTTGTCTAGGTCCTAGGACTTCCTGTTGTTGGTCCAAAGGAGTGTCGAGTCTTTTTGTGGAAACTTCGGTTGCAAAGTGTGAACAGCAGCACATTTTACAATCAAGGGACCACATAGATTACCTATCTTAGAAACCACCTTTTCCTTTATATATGATTATAAAAAAATATGTTTAATAACAGGTGTTTGCTCTTGTCTAGGTAAGAATGCCGCCTAAAACACAACTCGCCTCAAGACGGATGGAGG
>NC_030859.1:12925916-12946906 GCF_000208745.1 Theobroma cacao | reverse complement strand
AAGATTCATCATGCCAAATTTCACATGCATTTCAATCATATATCATATTCATGAACTTTCATTTCATAAGCATAGATATGCATAAATACATAGATAAACATCAATATCATCATAATCACACCCGGCTTATGTGCATCCCCCCACATCGTGCACATAATCGGTGCCATCATGTGCATCCCCCCACATCATGCACAATCAGTGCCATCATGTACATCCCCCCACATCGTGCACACGGGCACTATCATCATCCATCTCCCACACCACTATCATCACCGGCATGTGTATCCACCCACATCATGCACACACACGGTTATAATCATCATACACAATATCAACTATCATGCATAACATATATATATATATATATCATCATAATGCAATAGTGCATGAATCCATTACAACCACATATCACAACATAAAATCATTTAGCAAAAGCTTGTTCCCAAGGCACTTGTTTTAAGAAAAAGTTGTATAAAATCATTCAAATGCTTTGTACAAAACAGTCACATTCCCAAAACGATTTTGAAATGTAGTTCACTCACTGGTATTGTTGTACCTCTAATCGACTCTAACCTCCATTAATGGTTCAAATGGGCAAGTGAGGCCTTGTTGGAACCTATGCACACACAACATCACAACCAATTCAATTTATATAATATCACTTCAAAAGCTAGTTTCTAATTCAAATTCTTCTAGTTATTCCTAATTGGCTTCCAACTATATCAAATGGCTATTCCTTGCACTACTCTAATCACACTAAAAATGAATAAACAACTTAACAATAAAATAGCTCATAATCCCAATTACTAGCCATTATTAACAACTTAAAACCAAGCCTAGTTCATCACTCACCTTAGAGTTTCTTTGTAGTTGAATTCTCTTCCAATAGCTTCCAAACAATTGTGAAAAATCTCTCTTTCTCTCTATAAACCTCCAACTAGTGAGAGAAAGTGGTGAACAATGAGTTTTTGAGGGTTTTAAAGTGAGAGAGTGAAAGAGCACAAGGGTTCTAGTCAAAAGGGTACAAAGGTATGAAAATTAGAGCTAGAGAGAGAAAGTTGTGAAAGTTTCATATCAAGCTTCCATGGAGGATGGAAGCAACCTGAGATGGAAGAAGAAGAAGGAGAAGAAGGTGCTGAAAGAAAACGATATTTATAGCTCAAGCTTATCCATTCCACTTGAAATTACGAAAATGTCCTTAGCACATTAACTTGTTATTCTTCAATCCTTGGTGCAATCCTTTTACTCTTTTGATACTCAAACAAGTCCATAATGATGTAAACATGCTCGGGTTTACGATTTTTAAAAATTTTGACTCGAGGTGAAAAATGACCATTTTGACCCTATGGTGAAAATTATTATAACTTCTAGTTTTCTTCGTGTTTTCATCATTACACATTATTTATTCGGTCTTATGCCTATTTAGACCTTAAAATATCATAAAACTTTATTATGGGAGCTTTTTAGAGGAAATGACGAAACTACCTCTGGCCCGTGTTGTCAGGACCCAGAACTCCTATCGAGCCCGTGACAACCACCGCGATGTCCCGATAGACATTCATTACTCAGAATGCCAATTGAAACCTCGCAAGGCTTAACATCAGTTTTCTCGCTTCCCTTGTGAGTATTAGTTACTAAAATCATGTTTTAAAGTGATATGAACCAATTTCAATTAAAAAATAGTCAAAGAGAAGTTTCAACTACACAGGGGTATTTTGGTCAATTTTTTCAAAAATTTTGAAACTAGCTAAAATGTAGTATATGAGAGGAATTTACACATTTCATAACCAAAAATAAGTTTAGATATCTAAAATTTCATTTAAGGTGAAATTATAGCTAGTGGAATAAAATATTCTAGTTTTTCATAAAACAATTTTTATAGAATGCTATGTAAATAATTTTAACAATGTAAAAGCAAAATAAATTCCTACATACAATAGCACACGCAGCCAGGTATTCAAAACATTTAACAATGACATGTGGGCCCCCGAATGACTAAAAGTAATGGAGGCGTGAACCTATAGTTTTTGACGATGCAAGTCCAATTGTAACCTTCAATGAAATGAGCTATCTACTGACTATCCTGAGCCTGAAATGGGTGGAAAGGAGGGTGATGAGATTATATAATCCTAGTGATTAAACAAATATCATCTAAAATATCTAAAGTTGAGTAATGGAAACAGATAAAATAGATTAGCATAAAAATGATTCATAGCATTTCGAACTCATTTTAATAAGATAAAATAGATTCATTTCACCCAAATAAACAATGAGGCTTATGATTTCTTGAAAAGCTTGGCTTATGCCAAAATCAATCTCATACTCGGTTGTTAGGGATACCTTGGCCTGGGGCTATCCCAACCGAATCCGCCAAGGCTGTTAAAAAGTCATGTATGCATAAATTGTGTTTTTATTTTGAAAACATAGCCGTTCCTTGGCATTGGCTGAGTTCACCCTCACGTGGTGGTTTGGCCTCAGGAGTTACGCTACGCGCCTCTCCGATCGAAGTAAGAATATAACTGGATTCTGTGCCCCTCTAATAGGCTGGTCCACAGAACCCGCATACTACAGCAAGCTAAACCCACCATACAATAAAATTTGCAATAGAATGACATGGCAATTATTTTATTTTACAGCCTCTCAAGGCAAATCAACAAGTTCATACATTTTCAACACATTTACCAATTCAACCATTCATGCCAATATTGCCATAAGCCAATCAATTAGAACCATAAATTTACAACACATCAAGTGGTCTCTAATTACTCTATTTTCAAAGCCATCATTCAATTTCAATACAATTTATAAAATCATTTCATTTAAACACATTTTGTTTATAAAACCTAAAAAAATTAACCATTTAAACTCATTTTCCATAAAATTCACAAAAAACGAATTAAAATTCACTTCAGATAATCAAAATGATGATAAGGTTACTCACTATTTCGAAAGTCAAATTTTTAGAGTACTTCGACTATCGATCCTCGGGTACAATTTCTTTGCCCTTTTCGGAGGATTCACCACCTAGACATAATGCACAATCAAGCAATTTACCACATTGGTGCTAAACCGTTATAAAACTATATGGATACATGAAATGGAATGCAAATTGTTTGGATTATCGTCTAAACAAGGTGTTATACACAAATTCAATTATGTACCTAAATAAAACGGTATTGGCCTAATTCGATCAATCACTCGATTAATTGGCCAATATGTCCAATTTAACTCCAATTAACTCCATTTTTCTTCCAATTCTCCAAACCATCAAACACAAGTCAAATAGCATAAAATTTAGCAAAATCATCTTCACATTTTCTCTTGGGAATATCGGCCATGGTGGGTGCATCAATACTATGATTTTTCCTACTTGATTTTCTCATCGTAATTCATCATTTCCTAACCAATTCACTTGAAATAAAATCAAATCCACCATTCACACTCTACATGGAAGATTCGGCCAATGATGGGTGATGGGAGGAAGTGAATTTTTCTTGTTAGCTTTTCATGCTACGCATCACTAACTAACTAAAAACACTAAAATACATTGAAATCTAACCAAATCAAGCATCAAAACCTCCCTCTAAGTGTTCTACCAGCAAGGGATTCATCATGATTTCATGTGATTCAACCATGGAAAATAAGAAAAAATGCTTAAGAAAGAGAGATCTCAAGCTTAAATTGAAAAAATCTTACCTTTTTTCACTTGTTTCATTGAATTTTCACACTTTTCCCTTGAATTTTTCCACCTAGGGTTTTGTTCTTCCTTTTTCTTTCTTCTCCTTGGTGAGGCCGACCATAATGAAGAGAAATGGTCTGGTTTTGTGCTAATTTATAAGGAGAATAATAAAGAAATAAAAGCTTGACACTTGTCACGTTACCATTGGTCCATTTTTAAATTCTTAACTATTAAGCTTTCTTTCACCACCACATAAAATCCTTCAATTATCCATAATAATAATGGGTGAAATTCATGTGCTGGACAAGTATTGGGTGGTGTAAAATTACAATTTTGCCCCTGGGGTGGCAAAATGACTATTTTGCCCTTATCTTCGAAAAAATGCCAAAATTAAAATTCTTCATTTCTCAAACTGAAATTATACTCCAAATGATCAATCTTAGTAAAACATTTCATCCAACACTCACATCTTGACCTCGGGTGGCAAAATGACCATTTTACCCTTGGATCATGAAAATTCCAATTTGACTCCAAATAGGACCTCGAACTCTGAATCACCATTTTAAATCATTTTGGGGTTTTAAAATTCTAAATTTCATCTTAAAATCTTTATTTGGTCTAGTTCGAGGCTTAATTCAACTTAGTTGTACCATTCAGTACACATCATCTTTTGATGATTTTTCGAGGCTTTCCAAGTATGCAAGTATATTGTCAATCACATGAATGACATGGCAAGTATTTTATAAGGTCGGGCTTGACACGTGTTATTACATTTATGCGTAGTTATGAGCCTATAGGGGTTGAGGTCTCACAAGGATTACGTAAATAGGCTTGCTTGGGCTTAGTGGACTACGTCCATTGAGTCCATGCACCAGTCATGGCTTGAAAATCAAGTCATGATAGTCTAAAGATTCAAGAAACATAAGGTAAGGATTTTTGTGTTTTAAGCTCCCGATTGGTTAAATCTTTGGAGGAATAATGTGTGAATCATTTTGTGGTAGCTATGGTGTTCACGGGTGTGAGGAAATTATGAATTTTGTTGGGTGAAATCCAAGCTAAAACCAAGTGGTAAGCTTAATGCTACAATTGGAAGCCTATGATTGGTTTAATATTGTGAGAATGATTGTGTGCAATATGTAGTGTTATTGTGATATCATAGGTATGGTTGGAAGGCAATTATATTAATTAGAAGTTTGGATATGTGTGGATATGTGTTGTTAGGAAAGGCTTACAAGGTTATGGGTGTTGGTGTGCATGAATGACTATTGATGTTATGCTTGGTGGCAACATGTAAATGAGAATGGTAGTACATGTAGACTTAGAAAATGTTTGATGGAAGTAAATTTATAATTGCTGCCATATGCTAGGTCATTGGTGTGGAAATGATGGTTGAACTTGATAAATGTCCTTAGAAAAGATTAATATATGTGCTAGAGTCATAAATGAGTTGTCAATAATTATAATTTAAAGAATTACGCAAGCAAAGGATAAAGGCAACTTTGGTAAAAATGTGTCAAGATGTAAGTTAATTGAATAAGGATTCACGTTTGAATGAAAAAGAGAAGTATAAATGATGTACACTAAAGATATTTAATTTGGATTGTTTCTAGGAAGTGTAAAAGTAAATACAGTGTACTGTGGTGGCGTGCCAGAGGAAATAACGAATGACCGGCAAGTAGAAATAGCTAGATGTTGACTCCATTAGTTTTAAATGGTAATAAAACATTCCTATTCATTCGTGTCTAAAAATTGTACTTGAGTGTGCAAGACAAGAATTGTATGCCAATGATAAATAAATAATTCCATGGGACATATCAACAAGGTATATGAATAAAAAGCCACAACTAATCAACAAAATAGAAGCTCTTAAGTTGAATAATGAAGGGTTAGTCAGCTAAGATTCGAATCAGAAGTTGGCAACCTTAAGAGTATTGAGATATAGAAAAGACTTAGTCGACCAAGAAATGGGTTAGTCAACTAAGAGTCTACTACCAGAAATCTACACTTCAAGACAAAACCAACTTAATTGACCAAGAAGTAAGTTAGTCGACTAAGAGTCTACTACTAGATATCTAGACTTCAAGACAGAAAAAACTTAATCGACTAAAAAGGAAGTTAGTCGACTAAGTGCTCACTGCTAGAAACTGGGATAAAAAAACAGAAACGACTTAGTCGACTAAGAGTGCAGCTAGTCAACTGAGATCATTCTGTCAGAAAATTTGAATTGAGCACTAGAAGACAGATTAATTGCCAGAACTACCACCAAATTGTTTCCAACGGTCAGAAACTTTCTAACACCTATCAGAGCTGATTTTCCAAGTATTTAAGAGGCTTCGAACGGCCAAAAAAGTAATCAAGGCTTCCAAGAACAAAAAGAGCTCAAAAACTAGCAAAAACTCTCTGCATTCTTCTGCACTTCACATCTATCCTTGTAAAAGATTCAAGCACTTAACTTTGCACCACTCAGATCAAGTCAGTGATCATAGGTACACTTTTATTTCTCTTCTCCTTGTATACTTAGAGTGTACGAGACACTCTAAGGGAATTCATTCAAGCTTGGATTACTTGATTGGGTGTATAAGTTATAACTTAACTTAGAAAAGTTAGTTGTTGGGTTTTGGTTGATCTCGGTTAAAACGATTATGAAAGGTTTTGGCTGAGCCTAGTAAAAGCCATTGTAAAAGCTTGGTGAAAGCTTCTGAATTTCACCTTTCATAGTGGATGTGTTTGGAAAATCCTTGGTTGAACAATCAAGGTAGTGGATGTAGGTCTTGGACCGAACCAATCTAAATTATGGTGTGATTGCTTTCACTATTTTTAGTTTTTCATTCATCTTTTAAATCCTTCTTTTATCTTGCATTGTCCCAAATTAGAAGTCAATTTTAACAAGAGCCAAAAAGTGCTATTCACCTCCCTCTAGCATATTTACTTGGGACTAACAAGTGGTATTAGAGCTAGTTCCCTATTCTTAAGGTCTAACACCCTTTGGGAAGATCCAAATGGCTCTTCAAAAATTAGTAGTGGCTAAGGGATAATCAACAAACAGACTACCTCTCTTTGATGGTTCAAATTACCCATATTGGAGTACTAGGATGTCAATATATATTAGAGTAATTGATTACAAGATGTGAGATGTCATAACTGATGGTCCCTTTATTCCTTCAACCTTAAATGTTGTAACGAGATGATTCCTAAGCCAAGGTCTGAATGGATCGAAGCTAAACCAAAAAAGTCCAAACCAACTTTAAGGCAATCAATACACTGCATTGTGCCTTAACTCCCACTGAATTCAATAAAGTATCAAGTTGTACCACAGCTAAACAAGTGTGGGATAAACTTAAAATTATTCATGAAGGGACTTCACAAGTTAAGGAGTCCAAGATTGCCCTCTTAACCCATAATTATGAGATATTTAAGATGAAACCTAGTGAAGATATCACCAGCATGTTAGATAGATTCATAAACATCACAAACAAATTATGTCAGCTAGGCAAACCAATTTCGGAGCATGAAATTGTTAAAAAACTTCTTAAAAGCCTACCAAAAAATTGAAAGCCAAAGGTGACTGCCATCCATGAAGCCAAGGACTTAAATGTCATAACTTTGGATGAAATTTATGGCTTTCTTCTTACTCACGAGCTGGAACTCAAGGAAGAGGAAGAATAAGACAAGAGGGAAGCAAAAGAAAAGAAGAAAAGCATTGCCTTAAAAGCTAGCATCCTTGAAGAAAGAGTTAAACAATTTATCCTATGATGATGATGAGGAACTTGCTATGGTTGCAAGAAGGTTCAGAAAGCTTATGGGCTAAAGAAACCGGAGATTGGCTAAAAAAGGGTATAAAAGAGATCAAGGCTCTTCATGGAAAACCATAAATAAAAATGAGTCAAACAAGAAGGAAGAGTTTATATGCTTTGAATGCAAGAAGTAGGGACACTTCAGGTCAGAATGTCCCTTACTAAGGGAAGAAACAATAAAAAAAACAAAAAAATTCGAAGAAGGCATTGGTGGTTGCCACATGGTCAGATAGTGATACTTCAAGTTCTTATGATGAATAAGAAAAAGTTGAAGAAACAGCTAATCTATGTTTGATGGCAAAGGATGATGAATCCAAGGTATCTTCATCCCCTTGTGATATTTCAATTGATGAACTACAAAAGAAGTATGAATGTCTTTATGATGAAATTGAGAAACTTGCATCTAAATATAAAACTTTGAAAAGAAAAACTACATCGCTTGAGACTGGTTTGCAAAAAACATGACTTCAATTTTGTTTTTGAGTAAAGAAATTTTTTGCAAATTCAATTATAGCATTCAAAAACAGATTTTGAAACTCTAAAACTGGAATTGGAAAACAAAACAGAAGCCTTACAAAAGGTAAGTGAAGAAAATGCTGCACTCAAATGTTTAAAAAATGAACTCCAAAAAAAAAATGCATACTTCAAGAAGAATTCCATTGAGGCATCATCTAGGTGTTATATTTGTGATAGAATTGGTCATTTATCCTATGATTGCTATAGAAAAAGAAATGTGCAGAAAATTAAAAAGAAATTGGGTTCTGAATGAATCTTTTGTTGTTGCTAATAATCAAGAACCCATTAAAGTGTGGGAACCTATTAAGAAAAACTGAAAATTTGTTTTGTAGGTTGAGCTGCACTTAAAAGATACATGTTCAAAAGCTCAATTAAAGAAGAAACAACCTTGATATATGGACAGTGGATGTTCAAGGCACATGATAGGAGATGAAATGCTATTTGCTTAGCTGGACAAAAGAAAGGGAGGTACCGTATCCTTTGGTGATGATTCAAAAGTTAGAATTCATGGCATAGGAATGGTTGGTAAGAACTCCCAAACTCAAATTAGTCATGTGTTGTTGGTTAAAGGTTTGAAACATAATTTATTAAGTATTAGCCAATTATGTGACAAAGGTTTTAAAGTATGTTTTGACTCAACTAAATGTGAAGTGATAGATATAAACACTAACAAAGTCTCATTTATAGGAAAAAGAATAAAGAATATGTATGTTGTATTTCTTGAGAATCTTGAAATGGATTGTGAAACATGTCTTGTAGCAAAACTTGAAAATGATGGCCGACTATGGCATAGGAGACTTGGACATGTAAGCATGCATACCATGTCAAAGTTAATTAAAAAAAATCTGGTTATAGGATTGCCTAAGCTTAAACTTAAGGATAATCAAAATTTGTGATGCATGTCAATTAGGTAAACAAACTAGAACATCTTTTAAAACCAAGAAAGTTGTCTCCACATCTAGACCTCTTGAATTGTTGCACATTGATCTGTTTGGTCCAATAAGTACAACTAGTCTAGGAGGAAAATCTTATGGCTTTGTAATAGTTGATGACTACTCTAGGTTCACTTGGGTCTATTTTCTTGCTCATAAGAATGATGCTCTACCAGCATTGATAAGTCATTGTAAAAAGGTTGAAAATGAAAAAAAACTAACTTTAGTTAGAATTAGGAGTGATCATGGAGGTGAGTTTGAAGAAGATGAATTAGAGAAGTTTTGTAATGAAAAGGGGTTGGATCATAATTTTTCTGTACCTAGAACTCCCCAGTAAAATGGAGTTGTAGAAAGGAAAAATCAAACCTGAAAAGAAATGGCTCAAACTATGCTATGTGAGAATAATCTACCAAATACTTTTGGGCAGAAGTTGTTAGCACAACAGCTTATATCCTTAATAGAGTGTCTATAAGAGCCATGATATCAAAGAACCCATATGAGCTATACAAAGGTAGAAAATCAAATATCTCTCACCTTAGGAGCTTTGGCTGTAAATGCTTTGTGTTGAACAATGGAAAACAACCTTTAGGAAAGTTTGATGCAAAGAGTGGTGAAGCTATATTTCTAGGATATGCATTAAACTCAAAAGCCTATAGAGTCTTCAATAAAATATCTTTAATAGTTAAAGAATCCATCCATGTAGTTTTTGATGAATCCAATACCTTGCAAAAGGAAATTTTTTATGATGAAAATGATACGGATGTCCTTGAAAGACAAATGGAAGAGATGAGTTTAGATGATAAGAAAAATAGTAAAGAAAATACTCTAGGTAGAGAAATAGAACCTCCACCCTTAGAAATCTTGGAAAGGATTGAAAATTAACATCATGATCTTCCAAAGAACTAGAGATATGTAAAAGACCATCCACAAGAGTTGATCATAGGAGATATTATACAAATTGTCAAAACTAGTAGAGGAGTTAGAGAGACATGTGAGTTTTCAGCTTTCATTTCTCAAATTAAACCTAAGAGCTTTGAAGAAGCTGAAAAAGAGGAAAGCTGGGTACTGGCCATGCAAGAGGAACTTGATCAATTCAAAACAAACCGTGTGTGGTCATTAATCTCTAGGCCCTTAAATCACCCTATTGTTGGGACAAAATGGGTGTTTAGAAATAAGGTAGATGAGCAAGGAAATGTCATTAAGAACAAAGCTAGGTTAGTGGCTCAAGGATATAACCAAGAAGAAGGAATTGATTATGATGAAACCTTTGCACCAATTGCTAGAATAGAAGCTATAAGGTTGTTGCTTGCATTTGCTTGTTTTATGAACTTTAAATTATTCCAAATGGATGTAAAAAGTGCCTTTCTAAATGGTTTCATCCAAAAGGAAGTTTATGTTGAACAACCTCATGAATTTGAAGACTCTGAAAAACCAGATCATGTATGGATTGAAACAAGCTCCTAAAGCTTGGTATGAGAGGCTTTCAAAATTCCTAGTTGAAAAAGGTTATGTTAGAGGGAGTATTGATATAACTTTGTTTATTAAAAGATACTTAAATGATTTAATTGTTTTTCAAATCTATGTGGATGATATTGTTTTTGGTGCAACTAATGAGGCTTTATGCAAGAATTTTGCTAAAGAAATGCAGGGTGAGTTTGAGATGAGTATGATGGGAGAGATGAAATTCTTTCTTAGGCTTCAAATCAAAGAAAGTAAGGAAGGAATTTTCATCAGCCAAGAAAGATACATTCAAGGCATGCTCAAAAGGTTTAATATGCTGAAGCTGAAATCAATTTGCACACCAATGAGTCCATCCACCAGACTTGATGAAGATGAAAAAGAAAAAGATGTTGATCAAAAGCTCTATAAAGGTATGATCGGATCACTACTTTATTTAATACCTAGCAGGCTTGATATCCAATTCAGTGTATGTTTGTGTGCTAGTTTTCAATTTCAATCCAAGGAATCACACCTGAATACTGTTAAAAGAATTCTTAGATACCTCATAGACACATAAACTTTAGGCATATGGTATCCTAGGGAATCATCCTTTAGTTTAGTTGGATATACAGATGCAGATTTTGCTGGCAGTAAAATAGATAGAAAGAGCACTAGTGAAACTTGCCAGTTTTTAGGTAGTATGCTTATGTCATGGTCAAGTAAAAAGTACAATTCAATTGCTCTCTTTACAGCTAAAGCCGAATATGTATCTCTAGGTAGCTGTTGTGCTCAAATCTTATGGATTAAACAACAACAAAAATACTATGAAATATCAATGCATAACATTCTAATATATTGTGACAATACAAATGTAATCAACATTTCAAAAAATCCTGTACAGCATTCTAGGACTAAGCATATTGAGATTAGGCATCACTTTGTTAGAGATCACGTAGTGAAAGGTGACATTAAAATTGAGTTTGTGAATACTTTGCAACAATTAGTTGACATATTCACCAAACCCCTAAATGAAGCAAGATTTTGTGAGATTAGGAGAAATATAGGAATGGTTAGTGTGCAGGAGCTTTAAGAAAAATTTTGAAGTTTTCTCAAATGACAGTACGCACTTAGTTGACTAAGAGAGTCACTTAATCAACTAAGAGTATTCTGTCTCTTTAAATAATAAGACTCAGTCAGTTAAAAGAAAAATGAATAAAATAATGAAAAGAAAGTATCTACTGGGTAATAAAATAGACAAGAAAAATCGCCTAAGCAAAAACTAAGTTTAGAGGGAATTTTTCAAATTTTGAAAGAGGAGGTTACTGAATATATTTAAAGAGGGGGAGACAGATAGTTTTGATAAAATTTAACCTCTCTTAACACATTTTCACTTCATTTTCTCTCTTCTAAAACTAACCCTACTGAAACAAAAATTCTTCCTTCTCTAACCCACAAAACCCTAAGCCATATATCTCTCAAACCAAATGGCAAAACCATCACAGACTAAAGAAATTCAGGAGAAGAAAATGGGCAAACAACCAATGGAGGAAAGTAGACAAGTTGAATCTTAGAAGAAGAAAAAGAAGAGTATGTCTACCTCTAAGATCGAGAAATTTGGAAAAGGGTAGAACATGAAGGAATACAAAACAGAGAAGAAGAAACAGAAGGGTAAATCCTCTAAGAAAGGTAATATTCTGTCCTCCAATTTGGGAATAAAGCCCATGAAGATAGATTCAACAAAATAAAAAATGCTCCAATCACTTGTGGAAAATTCCTAGACTAGAACAGCTTTAATGAAGCCCCTGAAATTCAGGTTGTTTTATCAAATTATTTTGAAAAAATGAAATTGAAGGATTTTAGCACTTTTAAGAATCGAATCTATAATGGTAGTTTGGTGAAAGAATTTTATGCCAACATAGCCATAGATAAGGATGAACTTGAGGATTCTGATGATTATATTGATGATGGTCTAAATGTCTATTTAAATGGAAAGGAATTTGTTGTGACTGCTGCTAATTTAGGAAATTTGCTTAAAATTAAAGGTGGAGATGGTGACTATGAGATGGCTGAAAACTATGATCCCACTTCTTTGTGGGAGATCATTACATGGAGGAAAGAAAAATATTCATCAAAGAGTAATGCTGGTCTAATTAAAAGTCCACAAATTAGAATTTTGCATTATTTTATTGTTGCGAATATTCATGGAAGAGGTGGTAGTTTTAGCTACATTAGTCTTCAAGACTTATGGCTAATGGAGCATGACTTCAATGGTGCTCCACTTAATCTAGGAAGATTCAGGATTGAGAGAATGAGAGGAGTCTGTCGACTGGAAAATATAAATTTGGCTTATCGGAATATCATTACATCATTGGTCTATAAAAAGGGAATATAAAGCTCTAGATATGAATTGGATAAAGTGAAGAGCAGGGACAAAGCTATTTACCTTAGGAGTCTGCCTAAGATGGGGTATAAGCTTGATGGAGAAAAAATTGTTAAAACCCCCGAGGTCACTTTAGGAGGAGAGTTTTCTCTCCCTGCTTAGTCAGAAGCAGCCCCATCACAGTTCTCAAATGAAATGGTTTTCAATCTACTCATGAGAATTGATAGAAAGCTAACTGATCAAGGAGTAAGGATGCAGAAAATTGAAAAGAATTTGGCAAAGCTCGAAAATGTATTAAAAGGAAAAGGAAAAATGCCTTCTGAACCTACAGTTGCAAACACCTCTGCCACTCCAAGTCCTGCACCAGCAGGTCAAGATGCTGAAGGTTCTACTTTCCAAGCCAAGGGTCATGAACCCAAAGTGGATCAACCAAGGAAATCCCCCTCACTTGAGCCATAAAATGAAGCTGAATCAAAACTATTGGGTGAGCGCTAATCATGCATCATATACAAATAAAACGCAGCAAAAATAAATTTAAAAATTAATTTTACACCTCACCTTCCTAGGATCTCTTTCATGCCAAATCGAGTACATAATGAAATTAAAATAAAAGTATCTGATCATATCACTTTACCTAAACAACAAAGGTCGGTGAATACTTTGTTAAACCACCAAATTAGCCTTCAAAAAGTTCAACCACCTCAGCCCGGTTGTTGCAAACCAAAGTTGTCCAAGGAATCCTTGTGTAGCCTTTAATGGTGATCCACACCAATGGATGAGAAAATCCTTCTTTAAGGATTAGGAGTGCTATGCCTTGACAATGTGCTAGCAAAGATGAGTTTCATAAACTTAATCCACACAAAATTGTGGGACTGAACACAAAAAAAAAAAAAATGAAGTGAATGAAAAACTATTTTTCTTCACACAATGAACGGCAAGACAAAAGAATTTCTAATGTACCATTCAGTCCCTTTTTTTTTCAGCGTTTCCACTCTTTTTGTTTGGAAACTATAGCATGGTATTTATACCTTGGATTAATTTTAAACCCTAATTACAAAACTATTTTGTAATTGCCAATTAATCCAATAATTTGAATAAACAATTTAATTAAGTCCTTTAGAAGCCCAATTAACTTAATTGCTTAATTTAATCAATTAGGCTCAATAACTTAATTAAACAATTTAATTAATTAAGTCCAACAATTTAATTAAACAATTTTAATCAACTAGGCCCAATGACTTAATTAAACAAATTTAATCAATTAGGCCCAATAACTTAATTGTTTAATTTAATTAATTAGGCCCAATGACTTAATTAAATAATTTAATTAATTAGGCCCAATGATTTAATTAAACAATTTAGTTAATTAGGCACAAATTAATTAAACAATTTTAATCAAGTGCTTGAGAAGCTCATAACTTCTAATTTGATTAAGTCCAACTTAATCACCTCTCCCATTTTATTTTGAACATTCATTTTAGGTGTGTGACCCATTAGGCTTCTAACATGTTGGCAATGAACTACCATATAATACTTAAGTTAAACTTAGAATTAGATAAATTTAAACTACTTTAAATTTATCATTAATCAAGTTAACTACCTAGAGTTCATAAACAAAGATTGGGATCTAGCAATCCATCATAGCCACCCAAATGTTAGAAGAGTCAAGATGGTTTGACTCAACCTTTCAGTGATCAGCCTTTCAATGTAATTTATTCCCTCATCTTATATCTTGGAAATGATAAAAGCATGGTGTAGTGTTTGCTCTTATTGATCTTCATATTCGTTCTTCAAGTTTGATCATCAACTTTATAAAGACTTATGAAACACTTTTCATAATCTTTAAGTCGCCTCGGCCAAGGACTTCAATAAGCTGATATCAACCAAGAACAATTAAGATATGTCCCTTGCATCACTTGGGGTGATGATTCCTATCTTGATCACTCATTTGCCTTCACATGCTTTATGCTATACCCAAAAGCATCCTGTTTAGACATCCTTGGTTAGGCACCCGGAGGGATGAAATCAAAGCATAGCACTCCACACATAAGACAACCTGGTGTCTCAAGTCTAGGGAGTATTTACACAACTGACACATGAGAAGTATTGCATAGACACTTGAGTGAAATACCATATGCACCTCTCATGGTGGGTCATGTTCAATGAACTTGTTCTCCTAGGAAAACACCTACATTCTAGTTCCAAGTATCTCTATACTTCAACCTACGAGATTGGTTGCTTACTTTTCAAGTAAGGAACATAGAATTTATCAGTCTCTAAGTATCATTGATGTCCAGTCTCAATGATACATTGACCAGGAACATTTTGAGATAACGCTTTGATGCATAAGGATCTCATAACTGTAACTCATTACAGTTCCCTTACAAGGCATATTAATCTCATGGACTTCATCTAATTAGACTTATAACTTGTTATAATTGATGTCTTATTGATGAAGGGAAACCTTTAATCATTCAACATGAATGATGTTTTTGCATGATTGGAATCAAGCCTTAACCAATCCCAATTGGTTGCAAAGATTATTCCGACAAGAACAAGGTACCGAAATGCTTGGATCACTTGGTGAAATTCCTCCATCTCATCATGAACCTCAACAAGAACAGCCTTCTCCCCCCACTTCAGACGAAGTTTCAATAATGGATGTCTTCCACTAAATAGTTTGAGAAGAACAAGCTGAAAAGGAAACAGCTAAAGGGAAAACACAAAAGTTAGTATCTTCAAAAGAATCCCCTGAACCAGCTACAGTTACAAAGGAACAATTTGGGAAAGGAAAAGAAAAAGCTGCTACTGCTCCACAAACCAAGTCTAAACCATATGGTCAAGGCATGAAGATAATGGCAACCAAGACTAAATTCCTCAAGAGACAAAAATCCTTTAGAATAGATGAAAAAGCTATACCATTAGCCATCTTTTCTCCCCAAGACCCCCTTGAAATTCCTAATAAGTCATCGCTTGAACCCTCACCACAAAAATCACCTCCAGAACCATCTCTTGAACCCCTTAATGTTTTCTATTACACGGATGAATATACCCCTTCACCCTCTTCAGAAGATGACTGAGCGCCCTTAGGATTTGATACTGACAAAAAAGGGGAGAATTATGGTAGAAAGTTTAAGGGAGAACTAGGGGCAATTTAGGAACAAAACATTGAATACTTTTTCTATTACTTTTTCGATTTTTTTTTGTTCTGTTGTGCATCTAAATTTAACTTTGTTGTTTATTTTCATGTTTATGGTATCATGTTTATGAAAATGGGATACTGTTAAGTTGCTTATATTACTTGTTTGCTGATGGTTAAATCTGTTCTTGAGTTTATTTGCTACTACATATTAGGTTGTTATGACGATAACCAATTTATGTCAATGATATTGTGAATGGATTGTGTTTGTGAATGTATATGGATGTTAATTATCCTATATTTGTTGAATGATAAATGGCATAGATAAAATCTGGTAACAATATGCCATTGACAGACACAGTTGAAATATTGATGATATTCTGTCAACTTAAATAATGTCATTGTTTGTATGACATAAATAAAAATATGCTGAAATGAATAAGTAAAATAAGCACACACGAAAAGGGAGCACACACTTAGGGGGAGGAAAACCTCCATTTTCTGCAGAACAAAAAGGAACCAATAAGAAGCCACAACTTATCAACAAAATAGAAACTCCTTAGTTGAATAATGAAGGGTTAGTCAGCTAAGATTCGAATCAAAAGTTGACGGGCTTAAGAGTATTCAGAAATAGAAAAAACTTAGTCAACCAAAAAATGGGTTAGTCGACTAAGAATCAACTGCCAAAAATCTGGACTTCAAGACATAACAACTTAATCGACCAAGAAGTAAGTTAGTTGATTAAGAGTCTACTACCAGAAATCTGGACTTCAAGACAGAAACAACTTAATCGACTAAGAAAGAAGTTAGTCGACTAAGTACTCACTACCAGAAACTTGGGTCAAAAAACAGAAACGACTTAGTCGACTAAGAGCGCAGTTAGTCAACTAAGATCATTTTATTAGAAAATTTGAATTAATCACTAGAAGATAAATTAACGGCCAGAACTACCACCAAATTTGAATCAAGCTTGGATTGCTTGATTGGGTGTATAGGTTCTAACTCAGCCTAGAAAAGTTAGTTGTTGGATTTTAGTTAATCCTGGTAAAAACCATTGTGAAAGGTTTTGGCTGAGCCTGGTAAAAGCCATTGTAAAAGCTTGGTGAAAGCTTGTGAATTTCACCGTTCATAGTGGATGTGTTTGGAAAATCCTTGGTTGAACAATCAAGGTAGTGGATGTAGATCTTGGACTAAACCACTCTAAATTCTGGTGTGATTGTCTGCACTATTTTTAGTTTCTCATTCATCTTTTAAATCCTTCTTTTATCTTGCATTTGTCCCAAATTAGAAGTCAATTTAAGCAAGAGCCAAAAATTGCTATTCACCCCCCCTCTAGCACATTTACTTGGGAACAACACTAGATACGCCTCAAAACTAATAACGACGTAGTATCCGCAATTATAAGGTGATTGAACTTGCATTCAAATGTTTTGGGATAAATGCATACGTGTTTAATTGAATCATCTAAAATGTTGTATCAGACTTTTCTTTAAAACGTGCCTAGGAACAAGCCCTTTGTCACGAACCAAATTTCAGGCCATGACCGGTGCATGGGCCCAATGGATGTAATCCACTAAGCCCAAGCAAGCCTATTAATCTAACATGTTTATCATTCCATCATAAACTACTAAGTCACATTTCATAGCTCAGGATCAAAGTAATATTAAACAATGCCAACTCATACTGGCATACCAATTAAGTGTACATTGCCTACAACATGTATCTTAATAATTTACATCAAGTTTGTCTATACATCTCAAAAAGAAGACTCGATTTCCAGTGGAGGGACTCGAACGAATGTACAGCTACTGAATGCCGAGACACCTACCAAAAGATGGATACAAGTCTACAAGGACACCTTGTCCTAGTTATCGGCTATCTCGTGATCTGAAAACATGAAGTTCAAAACGGTGAGTATAAACCCAGTGAGTTAACAATAAAGAGAACAAGCAACAACAAGGGAGAATTTAAAATCATGATGCATTTTGTTTCATAATAATGCAATTTAGTTCCATTGGTAATAAAAACCCCTTATCAAGCCCTTAAATGATTAATCATTTGAAAATCATGAACCCATACATAACGAACCATTCGAAGAATGAAAGCTTCAATGATACACAAGCAAGTCAAATACGACAACGAATCTTCGCTGCAGCGGAAAGATTCATTCTCGCTACAACGAGAACCAGTTCTGGTGAAGGCTCTCAAACCCGAGAGTTTCTTGATTCTCGCTGCAGCGAGATACAGGACACCAATGAAAAATTTCCCTTTCTCCCAAAGAAAAACCACTCTGCTAAAATGTCCAAACTAACATGAAACGAATAACAATCTTTCACAATTTAACATGTCAAGTTTCACATGCATTACAACCATATACCATTACTCATTAATTTCTAATAACACACATATTTACATATGTATATATATATATATGTATACGTATACCCATCATCATCATGCACACCATCCCATCATCATCGTCACCAGCTCATGCGCACTCCCTACTCGCACATGGCTGGGTAATCTCCGGGTTATGCGCACTCCCTACTCGCACATAACTGGGTCATCCTTGGCTTATGCGCACTCCCTACTCGCACATAGATGAGTCAATGTCATCACACAACAATATATTCATACATATATATCAACACAATGTGGTAGTGCATGAATCAATAATAGTCACATGTCACAACATAAGCCATTTCTCAAGAGCTTGTTCCTAAGGCACTCATTTTTAAGAAAAGTTGTATAAAATCATTCAAACATTTTATACAAAACAGTCACATTCCCAAAATAGTTTTGATAGGCAGTCCACTCACCGATTTATTGTTGAGCCTTTAGTTGACTCTAATTCCCCTAATGATCCAATTGGAAGGATGGGACTTCATTAGAACCTAGGATCACATTAGCATAAGCAATAGGTCAATTCACACACTATGAACCCTAAAAGTTATCTCTTAGCTAGCTTTCAATTGCCACATTAAATGGCTATCTATGTTCACTATCTTAATCACTAAAAAGTAATGACCATACTCAACAATAAAACAACTCATACTCCCAATTACTAGCCATTATTCACAGCTAAAAATCAAGCTTGGTTCATTACTCACCCTAGGGTTCATTTGTGGTTGAATTCTCTTCCAATAACTGCCACACAAATAGGTAATTCTCTCTTTGTCTCTCTCTAAAATGCCCAACTAGTGAGAGAAAGTATGGAAATAAGATTTTTCAAGAGTTTTAAGGAGAGAGAGTGGAAGAATACAAGGGTTCTAGTCAAAAGGGCTCAAAGGTATGAAAACTAGAGCTAGAGAGAGAAAATCATGCAAGCTCCATATCAAGCTGCCATGGAGGTTTTAAAGAAAAGTGAGAGGGAAGAAGGAAGAAGAAGACAAGCTACTGGAAAATAGGAGAAGAAGTTGCTGGAAGAAGGATATTTATAGGCCAAACTTATCCATTCTCTTAAAATTATGAAAATACCCTTGACTAGTTAGCTTGTTCTCATGCAACCCTTTGTGCAATCTTTTTACTCTTTTAACACCGAGACAAGGTCCATAATGGTCTAGACATACTCGAGTTCATGAAAACTTAAAATTTTAACCCGAGGTGAAAAGTGACCATTTTGCCCCTATGGTCTTTCCATAATGGTCTTTCCATTTTACCCTTAATTTCACCATCCATTTATGCCTTAGGCCTACTTAGTCCATAATATTATTTGAAACTTACTTTTATGGGCTTACTAAGAAAATGATAAAATTACCCCTAATTAGGGATATCGCGTATATTACTAACTACGAGTCTATAAAGGTCGAGGTCTCACATTCTCCCCCACTTGAAGAAATTCAATCCCCGAATTTAATTTCACTCTAAGGTAACATACCTCTAAGTATCAAAGAGATGGGGATACTTTGTTTGCATTTCCTCATCGGCTTCCCACGTTACCTCTTCACTAGTGTGGTTTCGCCACAACACTTTCACGATGCTACTTCCTTTGAACGGAGCTTGTTGTGTAAAACCCGACCCTATAAACACATGTCATGATATACATACACTGAGTAGCATGTTATTATGCTAGGAAAGTCCTAAGAATAGACGAAACTTGGTATTGTACCTAACGGTACACTTAAGTTGATTCAACCTCGAACTAGTTCAAATAGGGATCGTAGGATGAAATTTAATATTTTATAGTCCCGGAATGACTAAAAATGATTGTTCGGAGTTTGAGGATTCATTTGAGGTAAATTTGGAAATTTTGATGTTTAGGGGTAAAATCGTAATTTTACCACCCGTGGACAAAATTTGAGATTTTGAGAGAATTTAGATCAAATTTGACAAATTGGGGAATGGTATTAGTATAAGGGATGAAAAATATGTCTATAGGCAATTTTTTAGTTTTTTGGGCAAAAATGTAATTTTTGACTTTTATGAGAGCAAAAGTGTAAATTTCAAAAATTACTCCACCAAGACTTTGGATAAGTCTAAGAATTTTATCTAAGCTATGGATTTGTGGGACAAGTGTATGGTGAAAATTTGGAAACAAATGGATGAAATTTTAAAAACGGGCCAATGGAAAAGTGACACATGGTATTTTTTAATGGTTTAATATTATTTTAATGAAAAGTCAGCCCATTTAAACCCCATATTAGGTGCTGGCTGGCCATAAGGAAAGAACAAGAGAGGAAATAGAGAGGAAAGGAATAAAAGAGAAAAACAAAGGAAAACTAGAAAATTCAAAGGTGAAGTCACGTTTTTCGCCCGTTTACGCGTCTAACGGTAAGATTTTTCGATTTTAGCTTGATTTCTACCTTTCCTATGCCTTTATTTCCATTAAGAATGCTTGAGGAGAGAGATAAAAAAGTGAAAACCAAGGGTTGGCAGAAATTCTAGGGGAGAGAATTTGAAATTTTTAGGTTTTGATTTTTAGTTAAATTAGTAGTTTTAGTTAGTTAAATGTGTATAGAAATTAAATTGGGCAAGAAAGCATGAAATTTTCACAATACCCACCCTTGGCTGAATATGCATTGATGTACAATGATGATGAACTGATTTTTATTCTAAGAGAAATGAAGAGAAAATGATGAAAAATGGTTAAATGTGATAGAAAAACAAAGTG